>NW_026725753.1:0-52835 GCF_029784015.1 Lycium ferocissimum
TGAAGTGCTCCTTTATTTTGTTTGCGTATTTTTGGTATATACTTTTCCGTTGTACATATTTGTCTATTCAAAGGGTACGGCGAGGCCCCGTTCCGTCATATGATTCTCGTCATTCCGTTTTTAGAGGTCGTGGATAAACGTGTGTGGGTTGTCGATCGGTTTGGTTAGACTTGTATGATACGTGTGTTGGGCGGTTTCACCCGCCATAGCGGCCTTGTCGGCCCGTATATATATGTGTACGTTGTTCTGTTGGCCCTGTGTCGCCTTTGTTGGTATTTTCTCGCGCGCGAGGTTATTTTTGGATAATCGGAAAACAAAGGAAACTCGCCAAAATTTTTCTCGGGGTAATAAAGTGGATTTGAAACACGGCCTTATCGGTTTTTGATATATATGTATTTGTGTTTGCAATAGTGTGATGTTATATTTGATAATTGTGTACGCATAGACCGGCATTGTGATTCTGAGGTATATGAGTGCTCGGGTGCCCAGTTCGGGTACTAGTCGCGGCCTACGGGGTTGGGTCGTGATAATAGGTATGTAAGGCTAACCCTTCTTTCTTAAGGCATGATCCCATTGTTGTGTACCTTCAGGTGCAATCCATAATGTCTTCCATGATGACGTCACTCCTAGAATCAATAGAGCTCATAGTTCTTGACACTCTCATGATGTCATTGATTCCATCCTATAGTAGTTGATCTTCTAAGGAAAGATATAGTGAAAAATGATGATGACGATGTTGCTTTTACTTATGTAATTTTATATGTATATATATATAAAGCTATGTTGTAACACCGAGTCCCATTGTGGCCGGGTATGCTTAACACCGAGTCCTATATGGCCGGGTATGATATCTATTGTGCACACCACTGATCAGTTGGGGATGAATAACACCAAGTCCTATTGTGGCCGGGTATGCTTCACACCGAGTCCTATTATGTCCGGGTATATTACACCCCGAGTCCTGAAAAGGCTGAGTACGTTATAATGATGATGCTATTTATATATGTATGTATATGTATATGTATGGAAGGTCTTCTTTAAAGAAAGGGGTAAGTAAATATGATGAATATCTCAAGAGGTACAAATGGCTCTTCTACCGCATGGCTCTCCTATCTCATGTTATCTTTCATGCTTTTATCATGTTATCACTTATGCTTTACATACTCAGTACATTGTTCGTACTGACGTCCTTTTGTTTGTGGACGTTGCGTCATGCCCACAGGTGGATAGGGAGACAGACTTGATCCTTAGGCTGCTTTATTCAGAGATCACCTAGAGGAGCTCCATTTGATTCAGAGCTGCAGCCGTTGGTACTATTCTTTTATGTATTTATATGGGCATGGCGGGGCCCTGTCCAGTCTCTGTGATGTTACATACTCCTTCTAGAGGCTTGTAGATAGTTGTGTATAGCTAGATGTCTTTTAGCCTTGTCGGATCATATTTTTGTATATTATTTTGGTAGCCTCGTCGCTTTTTGTATATATATATATATATATATATATTGGCATAGTGTTGATGTTGATATAAAAGTGCCTTAGCCCGATAGAAATTGTGTTATTGATGCATAAAGATTATGAGTAGGCCATGTGGCTTACCTAGAGGACATGCTTATGGTTGAACCAAAAATGTGTTCCGACGCTGGTGGTAGGAGAAAAGTGGCAAAGATAAAGTGAAACATAAGGATTAGTGAAGCTACGTTGGGGCGGTTCATAGAATAATTCGACCTCCTCCGTACATTCAGGTAAAGATTGCAACATCATGTGTGACCGGCAAATTAAGAGCAAAATCTGATCAAGGGAGCGATTAAAGAATTCAAAGTGAAGATAAAGAAACGACATGAGACAATGTGCTGAAAATGTGACAAGATGAGTACAGAAAGATTGTAAGACGATTTAAGCAAGTGACTAGGACTAGTTGGCCACAAAAAAAAAAGAGGGCAAAGGTTAGTAAAGGAAATGAAAGAGAAATATGATTGGTAAATGAGAATGCCTGTTATGGTAGTAAAGGAACCCCCCCCCCCCCCGCCCCTCGAGATCCTTAAGACCCTATACGACTAGTTGAACATTCGAGGACGAATGTTCTAAAGGGGGGAAGGATGTTATATCTCGCATTTTGTACGTCGGAATATTTTAAGCTGTTTGCAACGAGTTAAGAACAAGGCTATTTTTCCGACTTTGTGTTAAGGCATAAGTCACTTATGATTTTATGGGATGGAAATATTAATAAAAATTTGGGGTTAAAAGTGGAGTTATGGAAATTAGTATTTCATGAAATATGGGACCAAAAATGAATTATGGAAGGTTGAACATTTCATGAAAACTTGGGGCCAAAAGTGAAGATTTGAAAACCTAAAAATTCAAAAAAAAAATAAAAAATGGAGGGAGGTGGACGGCCACAAGGTGATGTGGGCCATGGCCACATGTTTAATTATTTAAGGGGTTAAGATGATAATGAAAATCATCTTCATCATTTGTAGCTCAAGAAATTTCAAGAAGAATGGAGAAAGAGAGAGAGGACCTATTCGGCCAAGGCATGGCTGAATTTGGCCCATGAAAATTTTGATCAAAAAAACTATTTTTCTCCTAGTTTCCTACTAATTAAAAGGTTCTCTACACCATGGAGTAATTGTTGGGACATGCAAACCATCCTTTCTTGCAAAATATAAGCTAGCCGAGTGAAGGAAGTTGGGAGAAGAAGGTATGCTTTAATCTTCTCTTTATTATGTTATGCATGGTTCATGTATGTTGTTAAGTGTGGAAATGAATGAAAATTATGGAAATATGGATGTTAAAGTTGAGCCGTGAAAGTTAAGGTTTGGCGTGTATTGTGTGTGTTGTGTGGAGATAGTGAATTAATTGTATATAGCTTGTTTGTATGTTGTTGTGATGTGTAGAAAATGAATGAAACTCATAAGGTGTTGGAGTTGAGGTTGGGCCGTGAACTAGGGGCTGTTTGGTAGGCAAGAAATGAAGTAATGTTATCTAGTATTTTGGTTGTCGTCGATATGAATTCTATGACATAAAATGAAGTTTTAATGACCCAAGTTGGAGTCATAATCGTGTGGGCTGAATTGGACAATAATGTGACATTGATATGGTTTCTTGAATTTATGAAAATGAAGTTGTAAACGCATGTATTGTTGACATAATTTATGAATGTAGAAGAAAGAAAGGTGTTGGCAAGGTTCTTGTTAAGTTGGAATAGTTTCGGGTGGAGTGGTATATGGTTTGAAGTATTTTGAATATTGTGTGGATTGTTGAAAATGTTCTTGAATCATGTTTGAATGGTTTCGGATTAATACTTGAACGTATGATCAATGAAGTTGAATCGATCGTATGTAGATTATTTGAATATAAATGAAATGTTGTCGAATTGTGTAGAAAGGAATTATTGATGTTAGAATGCGTTTCCGAATCACTTATGGATATCGTTATCATGCTTGTTGGTTTGGTTGTTGTTGATTTAGCCGAGTTGAATTCTCGGGGATGTCCGATTTGTGGTGGGAAATCTTTGCCGAAATTTCGGTAGAAAAAGTAATGGCGTGGAATTGGATTCTTCGATGTTTATGACTAATATTCGATATTTATTGACGTTGTGTAGACCTTGGAGAGTCGAGACTTGAATTCGGATGAGCTTAGGAAGTGGCTAAGGTATGTAAAGCCCGCCCCTTCTTTCTTTGGCATGTCTTAGTTAAAGATAAGTTATGACACGAATTACGAGGTAACTCTACTTTTGCGGTCCGAGCATGTTTATGATCCATATTTGTTCCTGACATTCATATTCTTAATGTAGTTAAATTATGATTTCTATGTTTTTCGCATGAATGGATTCCAAAGATTGCATAAAAGTTAGTTTTCAAAAAGAGTTTGTTTCATAAATGATTCCGAAACTACGAACGTCCGTAACTTTCACAGAAAGGCTCGGACCGCTTCGATATGTCGTAGGAAGTTCCAGAATGACTAATGTCCATAACATTCCGAGGCAGGCTCGGATTGATGTGACATATGATTATGATCTTTATGATACTCCATTGTGCTTATAATATACGATATGTTTCCGAATAATGTCCAAAAGCTTTTTGATATAACTATTGTCTGGATTTCGAATGATGATTCATTATGATTACTTCATTGAGTCTGTGATTATGATTTTATATGCATATGGTTTCTCACTACTCTGCTCGTGCAAGCTCAATATGTCCTTCACCGAATCCCGGGTCGGGTACGCATTCGTGCAACTTCTCTGCATTGTTCACCGAGTCCCTCAATAGAGAGACGGGTACGCTATATATATATATATATATATATATATATATATATATATATATATATGTATGATGATATGATGATGTGATGAGATGGGGATGGCGGCTAGGATGGCATACCGAGTCCCTTGCTAGCGGGGCCGGGACACGCTATTCACCGAGTCCCTCACTAGAGGGCCGGGTACGGTATGTATATATGTATATCTGCATGCATACATGATTATGATTACGATATGATTTTACTCACCGAGTCCCTCACTAGAGGGCCGGGTACAATATATGTGTACGATGATATGATGACACGATTATGAATTGACACGATAAATGTTTTGAAAGGCAAGTCTTCCGATTTCTCTGTACTCTTTACTTCAGTATGATCCCGCTTATTGTATTTCATGCTTTACATACTCAGTACATATTCCGTACTGATCCCCTTTCTTCGGGAGTCTGCGTTTTCATGCCGCGCAGTACACCCGGATGAGTTGAAGACATTAGCGAGAAGATGTTCGGCGGGACTGGCGAGCTCCAGTTGCTCCGGAGTGCTGCCGAGTCAAAGTATTATGTTATAGTATCATGTTTTGTGTTAGAGACTTTGCAGATAGTGTCGTGGGTATAAGATGTCGATTATGTAAGCGGCTATGTAAGCCGAAGTGTTATTCTGCATTGTATTATAAGTTCTGTATGTTTTCACATGTTATAAGTTCTTTTTGATTTGAGAAAGGTAAAGAGCGTATTATTCTTCGAAAAATTTCCGCTATGCATGTGTGTCATGATTTGAGAGCCAGCGTGAGTATGAATATTATGTGAGTCCGCGGGTTCGCTCGGCCCTAAATAAGGGTCGGGTGCCCATCACGCCCTAACGGAAATTAGGGTGTGACATGTAACATCCTTGCCAACACTCTGCTTAAGGAATGCGAGGCATTCTCCCATATGCATCGCAGACGCTAACGAGTAAACGTAGAACTTCATTGAAACGCGTTTCCTTCGATTTATTTGACCTCTAACCTTTACGACATATACTTACCACTTGTTCAACACCTTTCTTGACCTTATAGGGGTTCTATGGCTTCTCTAGGCTAACGTTGTTTTACTTACGACGTGAAAAATTTTGAGGTGTAACAATATAATATATACTAATCATGTTAGTCAACACATGAAAAAGGAAATCAATTATTTCAGAGATCCTATCAAGTAAGAAAACCAATCAATTCTAAATCTTTTACTGAGAAGTATTCTCAAAATGTGTCTTACCAAAATTAACTCCAAAGTTAATCTTGTACAAAATCCTTTTACAAATCAACTATTTGGAAAGATCTTGTGAATATTCAAATATATTGTACGAAAAATAATGGAGATATACTTAGATAATTCCCTATAATATCTCAACATAATCATGGAACTCGTTACACATAAGCATTAAGGACTGGTTCTCGAACAATTCACTCGCAGAGTATATTGTATTTGTTAATCATCAAAACACATCAATACTCAATAAATTTCTCCTTTATTGATAATTATAAACACATATATTTGTATACTTCCTTTAATAATGAAATTCAAAGTTTTTCATTTACAGACACACACTAGTTAATTTTACCTTTTGAGAAAATAGAATGAACTTTTGCAATCATTACCTATACAAATGCACAAGCACATCTCCAATATTCTTCCCCCTTTTGGCATCAACAAAAAGTTGCAAAGTTGAGAATTGACACAAATAACATAAGCAATGCAAAATTCATGGTTGCTTGGGCTACAACACAAACACAAATAAAACATATTAATCAAGCATTAATCAAAGAATATTAGCCATCTCATGATTCTATACCTTTCGTACTTCGTTTCCTTTCCTGCGCCGCCTAGGTCAATGTTTCATCCCAGGCCTTTCTCATGCTCTTGGTTAAGGGAGTTCTACCCTTAGCAGGCTTGGCAGCAGGACTTTGTGCAGGGCTTTTCTCCTCAATGTGAATTTCCTCACCCATTTTCATGAGTCTCTTGATCACCTTTCTCACCAGACACCTTTTCACCCTATAGTCTCATCGGATTTTTTTTTCTTTCGTTTTTATATTCTCTTTAATCCCACTATGCACTGAGGGTTGATCTTCCTTATTACTTTGAATAAAGTATAGAGTAACATCATCTTTGTCTCTTTCCATATCTTCATCCCTAGGGAAAACAGTGACCAAAGAACCAAGTTCTTTAAGTACTTCCCCCTGGCTCTATGCGCCCTTTTTTCTCCCAGTGTCACCAAAAGAGATTGTGGCAACATGTGCTACCACAGGGGCTTCTAGCTATTCAGTATGCTCTTCACCATCAATTGTGTCTACTTCTACACCATCATCATCATTCGTATCTGTCGACTCTATGCCTTCTTCATCCACACCTTTTCCGCCCTCAAATTTTTTATCATCACTCTCTAAGTTTTCCCACAGTCCCCCCTCCCCCACACACACATCTATTTTCAGATTCATTTCTAAGTTCACTTACATATTTTCCCTCACTTCTCTAAGTCTCTTTAATCATTTATATTCGGATTCCTTTTTAGTGGGAATCGCTTATTGCGATATATTTTCTACAACAGGGGTTGAGACAACAACTTGAGTTTTCAAAAGTACTTGTGAAGCAGGCTCTGCATTGTATCACCTCATAGATTTGAGTTAGGTTTGAACTAATTAAATTCTTGTGGTTAGACTCGAACCGTAGAAATTAAGGTGTATTCACGTGTGAAAGTCAAGACCTAAGCATGTACCAAGTGTACAAAAAAGATTGGAGTTGAAAAGAATTGATAGAAACAAAGTTGGAAAAAATTGGGTTGAGATGCGGACCGCATTTTCAACGTACGGACCAGATTTCTAACCGCATGTGGGGCCTTTATAAAGTACTGAAAGCTATATTTCAAGTCTCTGAACTTGACATATTGAAGCCATATACGAATCACATATTGGACATACGGACCGCATGTTGTACCATATGTTGGAACCTAAAAGTGGAAATTTCAGGTCTTTGAACTCGACATTTGATATCGTAGGCAAAGAAAGATAGTGAAAGAAATTTCCTAGTTGGAGAAGCTATGTGACATGGCAGATAAATAGTTAGAAAGGAGTCCACTTGTGATTATCAGGACCATGAAGAGCGTATGAGAGATAAGATGAACTTGATGATAGACTTACCCCTAAGTAGAGAAGAGTCAGGACAAGGAAAGTTACATTGAAGCGAGATTGTGACGAAAGGAGAGTTTTAGTAATCCCCACAAGTAAATGGATGTTATTTTCACAGAAGACTTATAAGAAGATATGTCCTCATTATAAGCAGTGGTTATGGTGTACTCGCCAAGACTGTTGAAAGTATGATCTAATATTTGTTATCGGATAAATATCAATGATTGAGTGGATGACTCGGATGTGATCGGGTAAAACTCAGGAACATGAATGGTCCAATTTAGGTTCAAGTGTTGTTAGATAGTTGGGATGTGTTACAATGATATGTAGGATTTAATCATGGAAGAACTAAGAGCTATAATCAGGTTGCAAGTACGTCTATAACACTGAATAAAGCGAATATATGGTTGACACCGACCTAAGAAGTGGCTCTCACAAACCACATCAAGGCGCCTATCTTTAAGATTATAACTATCATTATGGAGTTTATCGTGCAAAGAACTTGAAGAGGGTTATGGTATCAACGAATCAAGTAGGTAAATAAAAGGGTGGGCATTATCGTTCAATGTTTGATGTCAAGCATGAGCCACAAATATGGTGGGACTAGGATATGAACAACTTCCATGAGAAGGAATCTAAAGACGCCTGTAACATTTTATAAATTTGGGTGTGAACAAATTAAATGAGTGTTGATGTGTCATTTTAGCTATGTGACTCCTTTCTGGATGAATTCGGGTGCAAGATAGTCACTTTGAAATCAAACCAAATAGTGAAGTTCATAAGAGCTCATAAATTCGTCTAATACTGAGGTACTTTTCACTTATGCCCAGTTTTTGGGTAGTTACGTTGGGAATTCGAGAAAACTCAAAACTTGAAAATTGTAGGTCTTTGGAATACCTTCCCAACCATATATGGTAGAGCTCAATCGGAGCTACGTACAAAAAGTTATGCCACATTTTACTGAGCTAGGTCTGCATGTCGCGCCGCAAGGGTGCCGCGAGCAGAACCTGCCTCTGACTAAATATTTGCCTTGTGTGGCACCCCCGCGACGCAGGGGTGGCGCAGGTGGTCTGGGCCGTGATGGGCCCGAGATGCAAGGGTGGAGCTGCCCCGTATTTTTCTAGTTCCGAATTTTATAAGTTTCCCACTTCGTTATATTTATTCCTACTTGATTTTGGCCGACTTTTTGACAGGAAACAACCCTAAAGCTTCCCTAAAACATCTAAGGTAAGTTCTTGATCAGTTCCCATCAATTCTAGTGTCACGACCCAACCCCGTAGGCCGCGACTAGTACCCGAACTGGGCACCCGAACACACATATACATCAGAATCACAACACTGGTCTATGCATACACAAATATCAAATGTAACGTCACACTATCGCAAACACAAATACAGACATATCAGAAACCGGTAAGGCTGTGTTTCAAATTTATTTTATTTCCGAGAAAAAATTTTGGCAGAGTTTCCTTTGTTTTTCTGACTATCCAAAAATAACCCTGCACGCAGAAAATACCAACAAAGGCCACACAGGGCCAACAGAACAACATATATATATATACGGGCCGACAAGGCCGCTATGGCGGGTGAAACCGCCCGACACACGTATCATACAAGTCTAACCAAACCGACTGGGCACAACCCACACACGTTTGTCCACAGACCTCTAAAAACGAATGACGAATCATATGACGGGACGGGGCCCCGCCGTGCCCCGAATAGACAAATATGCACAACAAAAGGTATATACCAAAATACGGGCTCCCGGAAATAAAGGAGCACTTCAACGACGAGAGGTGGCCTAAAGCTGGCGGATCGCAAGTGGTGCGTACGGTACTGCGGGCATGAAACGCGGCCCGAAGAAGGGGGGTCAGTACGGAGAATGTACTGAGTATGCAAAGCAGGAAGTACAAAAGCGAAGTCATAACCGAAATAAAGTATACAGAACGTACGCATAATAATCCAAATGCCAGAGTATCTATATCCGGGATACAAATCACACGTAAGCAGTGTAGAAGACGAACATAACCATCAGAATGCCCAAAATGCTTAGTTTTATTTTGAAAAATATTTCCGTCCCACATATGCAGAAGATAGAGCATGTCATAGAAACTGACGTTAACCGAATGCCGAGGAACGTACGGCCCGATCCATAAATAAAATAATAAATAAAATAATAATAATCACAAACGTACCGTCATGTTATCATACATCCTACCACATATCATGTTGTATCCTCCGATCAGCACATATCATATCCTCAAATCATCACATATTACATACCACATATACATACATACCGCGGCCAGGAACCCAGCGGTAATATCGCATATTCACATACCGCGGCCAGGAACCCAGCGGTAATATTACCTATACACATATACCGCGGCCAAGAACCCAGCGGTAATACCACATATACACATATACCGCGGCCAGGAACCCAGCGGTAACAACATACCAAACCGAACCTCAGAATCATAGTCACATATCAAATTCACATGCATAGGGGCAAAGAAATAATTAGGTTACCTTCCAAAATCCAATGGCCAAATACATTTACTAACATCGGAGAGTGCGAGAGGCAAGTTTCGTATTTATCAGAATTAGTATACAAAAGTTACAACCTTCTGAAATCGTTCTTATGTGTCAAAATGTATTATAAAACCCAATGAAGTAGTTAAAATAATTATCTTATAATAGTCGGAGCAATGGTCAAAAGTTCTCTTTTCAAAATCACACAAATACACCAAACAAGGCTACATAGGGAGATCTCGGAATGCGTGGGCCCCGCCTCGGTCAAATTGAGGCGGCGTACCCCAAACTATGGTCGTTAGGCCTTACGAGGTCATATACATAGGACTCTAGGCCCTCCAACATCATTTGGGCAAACTACGGATACTTAAGCACTTATTTCAACAAAACAAGACATTTTCAATTCAATTCTGCTGAATGAAAAAAGGGGTAAATTTGGACGTAGATTCCAAAGAGTAGAGTCGTCCCCGAGATCCGAATTCAAACCTATTACATCTAGGACATGCCAAAAGAAGGAAGGGTGGAGCTTTACATACCTTATTCGCTCCCTAAGCTTGTCAAAACTCAATTCCCGTTTCCTCCAAAATCTGCAATTGGTCACATTTACCAATTGTCATTTATAAGCTTTGAGGCTAAAATTTGGAAGTAGTGCTTGTTTATAGAAATTCCGACAGAACTTCCCCTATAAATATAACGTCCCCGAGGATTCAACTCGACCAATTCAACAACACAATACCAACAACAACAATCAACAATAACAATATCCAATCCAAAACACATTCTAACATCAATAATGCTCTCTTACATAAGTTGCCAACATTCATAGTCTTCAAAGTAATCACTTACATCCAATCCAACATTATTCATTATTCGTTCAAATACTAATCCGAACTCGTTCCAACGACATTCAAAAATATCCTAATCAAATCGCATAAACGTTCAAACAATCCAACAACTACTCCAAACTCAATACAACATCCATAACACATTTTTAATTTCCAAATTCATTCTTTACATCAACCATCCACATATTTACAATGTCATTTCCATAGATACAACATTTCCATAAAAAGTACATTAAAGTGCCAAACGCCCCAAATCATTTACAATCTTCAACTTAGTTCATCAAACTTTCATTTTAAGCTTAACATTCATAACGGCGACAATCAAACTACTACATAAAATTATTACACTCTTGTCACACACAATGGCCCATTTTCGGCCACACCATACACACACCATATTAATGATTCTCTTCCATTTCAACACACTACAACAACCAAACATGCTAGAATAAAATTGTTCAACACTTCCAACACAACATACATATACACGGCCACACTTACACCACACGGCCTCACTCTCTACATACCATATTTCATGATTTTCGTCCATTTTAGTATACTACAACATAAACACATCATTCATAATCCATAAAACAAGCTTAATTCTTACCTTTCTTCTTCAACTTCCAACTTGCCTAGGGTTCTCAAATGTTGAAAAAGAATGGTCTATCGCCCCAAACAACAACTCCACGTCGATGAGGACCCTTCAATTAGTGGTTTTGCTAGGATGAAATAATTTTGGAAGGACAAATTTTTGGTCTTGAATTTTTTTTCTATGGCCGAATATGGGTGGTCTTTTTCACCTTCTTGTTCTTTTTTTTTTCTAAGTGTTTGATGGAGGAAGATGACTAATAAGTCATCTTTTATGCTCCAAGTTGAACCATCCAAGTGTCCATGGCCCACACATGGGTTGGACTAATTAAATTGTGCCAAACCATGTGTGGGACCCACATGACCACATGGATGACTTCATGAATTTCATGAATTTTCATCTTCCAACAATTCCAATTTTGCCCTTAGCCTTTCCCGATATTTCCATAAGCCATTTTGCGAATTTCCACTTTTACCCCTAACCTTTCTTAATATTTCCACATTAACACTTTCATATCCAACTCATGTAATTCTAACAAGGTCAAAATGTAGCCTTGTCCTTATCTCGTCGCAACGATTTCAAACTATCCGAATGTGCGAACTTACGGGATATAACATCTAGATCAATCTAACATCAAATTAACCCTAACTCATATCTCCAAACCCTAGATTCTTGAAAACTCAAGAAAGGAGAAGAAAGGATGAGTGGGATTTCTCCTAGGTATGAACTTTGGTTTTCCTTATATTATTGATTACTTTTAGGCTAGTATAGACTATACTACGGGATTAGAATTGATGAATGATTCATATGAGGTTCAAGAACAAGTGTTAAGGCTTAGAAAAAAAAGCCTTAGTTTCTGAAATTGAAGGGAAACTCGTAGAAACGATTAAAGTTCTAATCTTTCTCATCTAAATCTATTGTAGAGTGACTGTTGAACCTTGGGAAATCAGTTTGGTAGCATTTTAGTGGGAGTTGGGGTATATCTTTTTTTTTTTCAAACATACTTTTCAAACGTTAAAGTGGTTTCTTTGGCAAGGTTTGTGTGCGTGAGGGACAAGCCCGCATTAAACCTTTATGCGTATTTATATTATATATACGTATACGTGATTTTCTCTTATCAAAGGGTGATTAAAATTAAAATATAAAGCTTTGAACTTCGAACATGAATTAACCCATAAGGGATACTTAAACTTGATTTCGGAAAGCTTGGATATTTCATGTGTTTTGCTCTATGAACAGATTGTGTTGAACTTGAAACGCATTTAATGACTTGAATTTGGTTTCTAAACCCATTAATGATTTGATATACCCTTACTAATGGGATGATGAACATAATCCATAATTAGTGATTCAGTTTCTATGCTATGATTGTGAATCGGCTATTTTGCCACGATTTCTATTCTTTGTGTTTGGCCTAGCTACTCGGGAAGAAGGGTAGTCACTATGGATCCTAGTGTGGTTTTCCTAGCTATTCGGGAGAAAGGATAGCCATCGAGAGTTCATAACCCCGATGTGGTTTTGCCTAGATTTTCGGGAAGAAGGATAGCCATCAAGGGTTCATAACCCCAATGTGGTTTTGCCTAGCTATCCGGGAGAAAGGATAGCCATCGAGGGTGACAAACCCCGATGTGGTGCTTCTATGCGGTCTTAGGGAACCTTAAGTGGTCATCTCTTCATTATATTGATTTGGGCCTTTATTGGCATGTGTGATACTTTTTTTACTTATGAGTGACTTGTTGATGATATTGGGTTCATGAGTGAGAAGGAACGAGATAAATGGTACAATAAGTCAAAATTGATATTTTCCTGTGTTATTGGCTTTTCTTTGGTGATGTTACTGAGGTTACTAGCTTACTCTATCTTTGGATTTCAAACTGGTTGAAAGAACATAAGGTAACGAGAATGACTTACATATTCAAAGTGATTATTTCTTCATCATTGTCTTATATTGGATATTCATGAGATGTTACCATTTGTTTTGAACTGTTTCTCAATACTGTTCAACTGTACATATTGCCCATATATTTTGCTATATATATGGGTAATAAGTATTAATAATGATCCAAACACATTGAATCTTCCTACAGTCCGTGGAAAACCTACCACAAAGTCCAGAATGATCCTCTCCCACTCCTCTTGAGTATAGGCATCCTTTGAGTCAAATCACCTGATTTTTTATGCTCATACTTGACCTGTTGGTTATTCAAATAATGTGGTACATGACCAACTATGTCAATCTCCATCCGATGCCACTAGTAATTTTTTTTCAAGCTCCAGTACATCTTTAGCCCCCCGAGTGAATAGAATACCTCGAACTGTGGGACTCCTCAAGTATTTGGCGATCGCGAGTGTCACGACCCAACCGGAGGGCCATGACAGGCACCCGGTGCTAACCCACCCAGGTACCTCTTATCGTACTCTCATATTTACATCTAGGTGAGCCACATGGTTTACTCATAATTTATATGCATCAATAGTGCTAATCTTGTTGGGCAACAACACATTTATATCATCATCAATAACAATGCCCATATCCATGTATACAAGCCGACGAGGCTATCAAAATGATATACAAAATATGAGCTGACAAGGCTAAGGACATCTAATCAAATACAACTATCTACGAGCCTCTAAGAAGAGTACGTCACATCATATAGGCGGGACAGGACCCCGCCATGCCCCTAGGTATGTACATAAAAGAATAATACTAAAAGCTGTAGCTCCAGATGAAATGGAGCTCCTCTATGTAGTCCCTGAATAAGAAATCTACGGATCAAGCATGTCTCCCTGTCCACCTGCGGGCATGACGCAGCGTCCACAAACAAAAGGACGTCAGTACGAATAATGTACTGAGTATGTAAAGCATAATCAACATCATAATAGGAACATAAGAGACAGCATAAGATGGGAGAATCACGAGATAGTAGCCATCATCACAATTACTTACTTGTCTTTCATAGGGACCTTCCATTTCTAATGTGTGCTCGTGTACATACATATATACATACACAAATATCCATATTCGTATCCGTATTCAGATACATATTCGCATCTATAGCATACCCGACCATGAAGGTTCGGCGGTTTCACATACCCGGCCATGACAAGGCTCGGTGTTATACATACTTGGCCCTACCAAGGCTCAGTGTTATCCGTACCCAACTGCAGTGGTGTGCGCACAATAGGTATCATACCCGGCCATATAAGCTCGGTGTTACGTAGTGGTCATACATACTTAAATCCGTATACGTAGGAGTTCATGGGTATCATCGTTATCATTGACATCATCATTTTCGTTATATCTATCCTTAGAGGATCAACTATCATATACAATAGAATCGTGAACGTATCGAGAATCATAAGCTTTGGTAACCTTAGAGATAGAGTCATTTGGAAGACATTATGGAGCTCATGAAAGGATACATATAGCAAGGGAACCATGCCTTAATGAAAGAAGGGTTAGCCTTACATACCTCTTCGACTACTTAACTATTTAGCGTTCACCGTTGAAGCTTGAATAATCTACATTTAGAAGGATACATACCATGGTTAAGCCTTAATGATACTCTTCAATTCGAACTAGGATAATTCATATTCTAATGAAAATTGGGCAGCATTTCCCCTATTTCGTCAACTTCCACTATATCACAAAACAACTCCCAAACAACCACAATAATATCCACAATATCACAATAAAGTATTCACATTCGATTTAGCCTTCAAAATTCATCCTTGTGTTCAACTTATGCTAGCAACTTCATACCCATTTTAGCACATTTTCATATAATGCTTCTTCATAACCATTATTACCTTCCATAGCAAGATTATATCCATATCATACTAATAATCATAACTCAAGTTAGCTTACTACTCAAAAACATCATAAAAACTACTTTTGGAACTCATTTTCTACTTTCTCCTTCCACCCAAGTTATTCAACAACTAAACATTCTTGATAACACGTAATAAGTATGAAAACTAACCTTTTATCTCATAAGAATGAGCTTTGGAGCAAGCTATCAACTTATGTGAAAACCCTAGCTTCAATATCCAAAGAATTATTGGAGTCTAATAACCCTAGCAAGGCTTCTAACATGTATCTTGATTCTTGCCTCTTGATATTTAATCTCCCTTGGATTTTGTCTTGGATTAGTTTATGGAGTGGAAGAGAGGGTTTTTGGAGAGCTTTTGGATCTGATTTGGTAAAATGAAATGTCCAAATGAAGTGGAAAGAATTATATAAAGCGGAACTTAAAATCCCGTCGGGCAATTCTGCGCCCATTTTGACGGGCCGTAAAAATTCCTACAGACCGCCAAAATGGTCCGTAGAACTGCCCAGTCAAATATGGTTCACTGTGACCATTTGACACTGGGTTGGTGCAATTTGACAGACCGCAGAATTTTCTGCGGGGCGTCAAAATTCTTGCGGGCCGTCAAATGGTCCGCAGAAATTTTCTGCTCAGACAGTCTGTCGTAAAACATGCATAACTTTTTACGTAGACGTCACATTGACGAATGGTTTATTGCGTTGGAAACTAGACTCGATGAACTTCAATTTGGACAAAATAAACACACCAAAACTCTGCATATTCTAGGAGTTATGCCTCCCCCAATCTGGACCAAAATTTTGTCCGAAAATTTTGCCAAGTTTTACCAAAGTTCCCACAAACTCCATTCTTTTGTTTGTTTGTTCTTAAATCCTTCCATAGCTCATTTCATGGGCTTAAACCCCCATAACCATAATATGGGAACATGTAATTTCATATATCCTAAGGTAACTCCCGTTACCGCGATTAGGACAACTAACGCCTAATTCGGACGAAACTACGAGGTGTAACATTTCCCCCTCTTAGAAACATTCGTCCTTGAATGATAGAATCTTGGGGATTCTACAAAAAATTTGCCAAATTTTCCCCTATAATATGGCACTACCATCCTACACAGCAACCCAAAACACATCGCCTCACAGGGCCTATAACAACACGACAATAACCATGGCCACACACGACCAAGAAAACATCAAGAAAAGCATTACATACCTGAGGTTAATGGCGTCTCTGCCTGAATCTCTTCTGAAGGTGAAAATAAATGCGGGTACCTGGACTTCATGTCCTCTTCGGCTTCCTAAGTCATTTCCTCTCTATTATTATTCTTCCATAAAACTTTAACTGAAGCTACCTCTTTGGTTCTGAGCTTTCGTACTTGCCTATCTAAAATGGCAATGGGGACTTCTTCATAAGACAATTGTTTAGTAACTTGGACATCATCTATTGGCATAATTCTAGAAGGATCTCCAATACACTTACAAAGCATCGATACATGGAAAACTGGATGGACTGACTCCAAATCCGCAGGTATATCTAATTCATAAGCCACTTGGCCTACCTTGCGAACAATCTCATAAGGTCCAATGTATCGGGGACTAAGCTTACCCTTTTTGCCAAATCTCATGACGCCCTTCAGTTGCGACACCTTCAAGAATACCCAATCTTTCACTTGGAATTCTAAGTCTGTTCGACAATTATCTGTGTAGGATTTCTGTCGACTCTAAGCTGTTAATAATCGATCCTGTATAAGATTGACTTTCTCTATAGCTTGCTAGACCAAGTCTGGCCCTATCAATTTAGTCTCTCCTACTTCGAACCACCCAATTGGAGATCTACACTTTCACTCATATAAAGCCTCACACGGGGCCATTTGGATGCTAGAATGATAACTATTGTTATAAGCAAATTCAATAAGTGGTAAGTGATCATCCCAACTACCTCCAAAATCCAATACACATGCTCGTAGCATATCCTCAAGAGTCTGAATGGTACGTTCAGCTTATCCTTCCATCTGCGGGTGAAATGCCGTGCTAAGGCTCACCTGAGTCCCCAAACCTTCTTGGAAAGATTTCTAAAAATTGGCTGTAAACTGAGTCTTTATCGGAGATAATAGAAACTGGAACACCGTGAAGTCGCACTATCTCTTGAACATAAAGCTTGGCATAATCTTCTGCTACATATGTAGTTTTGACTGGTAAGAAATGAGCTGACTTCGTGAGTCTATCAACAATCATCCATATAGAATCATACTTACGTCGAGAATGGGGTAAGCCTGTAATGAAGTCCATGTTAATTACTTCCCATTTCCAAGTTGGAATTTTTATAGCTTGCAACAATCCACCCGACTTTTGGTGCTCAATTTTCACTTGCTGACAGTTAGGACATTGAGCTATGAATTCCGCTATATCTTTCTTTATCCCATTCCACAAATATATAGATTTAAGATCATGATACATCTTCGTTGCTCCTGGGTGAACAGAATAACGGGAATAATGGGCTTCTCTCAATATTTGGTGGCGTAATCCCGCAACATCAGGAACACATAACCTGCCTCCGCATCGAAGAATTCCATCTCCAGAAATCTCAAATGATGACTTCTCCTTCTGAGAGAGTGTATTTCTATAATGAATTAGCATGGGATCTTCGTATTGGCGCTCTTTCACTTCCACTATGTTACACCTTGGAAAATTTCGCGGTATCAAGACTGTGGACGGCTTAGTATGAGCTCAGGGGAGAGCAGAGTTACACAAGGATTATGGATGAATATTATGTTATCTGAGCATAAGAACATATATATGACATTTGGAGAGTGTATGGAGTAAATCGGTTAACATGATCACTCGATGATAGCCCTCGAAACCATGAGTTAAGGTGGGGCCCACATGTCGGAATTTTGTAAAGGATATATTAAAAGTGATACAAGTAGTACATGGAAAGTTGAGCAAGTCCTAAGAAGGACCCATAAGCCAAATATGGACATAAGCCCTCCAAAAGGACAATTTAAGGAAACGTTTTCGGGTGATCTGACTTGGAGGGGCAAAAACGGCATTATAGGTTTGGAATTTGGAAAAACACAAAGAATAAAAGTTGTATATAATTGAAAGAGATTTCCAACCATAGGTCTTGGTCCCTCACACGATGTCGGAATCCAGAGTTATGGTCATTTTAAGAGCAAGACCCCAAGCTGCCAAATGGTTCCGCGGGCCCCACATGAATAAGTCGGTGGAACCGACCTAGGAGGGCTATAAATACCCCATCAGCCCCTTTTTTTCAGCATATTAACATTCCAAAGAGTCCTAGAAGCCTCTCAAAACATCTCCCAAATATTATAGTCCGATAAATCAAGAATTTGACAAGATTACGCCAAACTAGTCCGTGAAAGGCGATTGTTCTTGCTTCTACTTAAGCTTAGTATTGGAAATGGTTGATGTGGCTGAGTTTTTTTCAAGCATAAGGTATGTTATTTATCCCATCTTTTATGTTGAGTTTATTTGAAGGTCTAGCAAGCCTTAAAAATGAAACTAGTCATAGAGAAAAGGTCATAGAGTGTTGTATTGTAGTTGTTGTGTTTATGGGCTATTTTGGACGTGTTGTGGCCGTGTGGATGGACGATTTACGCATATAAAAATGGTATCTAACATGGTTGGCGTATTGATGAGATTATACTCCGATTGGGATGGAAGAAAGTGCATATTGTTGTTGTATGTTGAAAAACGTCGTGTGGGACGTTTATGGAATATGTTGGTATGAATAATAGTGTTGTTGATGTTGGTATTATTGTTGTTGTTGATTGGTTCTTGAATTGTAATTTTGGGCTAGGCATATAAACGGGAGAGATGCTGCCCGATTTTCAGCAGAGAATATAGAGTAGTTTGATTTGAAATTTGGAACAAGTGTGCAATAAAGAGTCTAACATTAGTGTGAATCCTTTTAAGTGTAGGCTTACGAGCTTGGACGAATAATCGTAGCTAATAAGAGGTGGAACAGGTATGTAAAGCTTACCCTTTCTTTCTTTTGGCATGTCTTAAAGGTAAGTAAGATATGATATGATACGAGCCTTGGGGTAACTCTATTCTTACGATCCGAGCATGTCTACGATTCTTATTCACTTCTTGATGTTAGCATTCCTAATATAGTCGAGCTATGGTCCTTGTGTCTTTTGTATGATTGTATAGTAAATGCTGCATAAAGAGTTTTTGTTCCTAAAGGGTTCTATGTCAAATAAAGTCCGTAACTTTCATAGACCGGTTCAGATCGCTTCGATACGTTCGTAGAGGGTCCTAATGTGAATAAAGTCCGTAACTTTCATAGGCGAGCTCGGATTGGTTTGATACTTGTCCGTGGTCCCCGAGACTTTCCTCTGTATAGTTCTAACGACTCTTTGAAAGAACTTAATATGATTGTCGTCGTAACCCCCGAGCGTTGATTACTTACTTATCTGTTGAGTCTGTAATGATGATTTGTATGCATATGGTTACTCACTACTCTGCTCGTGCATTCTGTTGTTACATCTTTCGCCTAGTCCCGGGCCGGTTATGTCATCGTGCGCACTATGCTATATTCCGAAGTATGATGTGTTACGAAGTATGATGTGTTCCGGAGTATGATGTGTTCTGGAGTATGATGTGTTACGGAGTTATTCTGTATTCTGGAGTATGATGTGTTATGGCGCCAATGACGGAGTGGCGACCATATTCCCCGAGCCCATATATGGGCCGAATATGATACATAATTTTGACATGTATTCGTATCTCAAGAGTAAGCATTTTGGCATGTCCGTTATTATACTTGTTTTACGTACTTCTTATGCATGATTTGTGTTTCAAATGCAAGCATTGTGGTATTCGTTATTATGCTCGCTTTCGTATTATTTCGGTTATGACCCCGTTT
Source organism: Lycium ferocissimum (assembly GCF_029784015.1). NCBI lineage: Eukaryota > Viridiplantae > Streptophyta > Magnoliopsida > Solanales > Solanaceae > Lycium > Lycium ferocissimum. The sequence continues at coordinate 20,109 of NW_026725753.1, forward strand.
TCTGTATTTCATGCTTTATATACTCAGTACATATTTCGTACTGACCCCCTTTCTTTGGGGGCTGCGTTTCATGCCACGCATGTATACAGATGAGTAGAGGATACTAGCAGAAGATGTTCCAGCTGGATTGGCGAGCTCCATTTCCTTCCGGAGTGCTGCCGAGTCAGAGTATCTAGATTATGGCATCTTGATTTATGTTAGAGACTTTGCAGACAGAGTCACGTGTATAACATGTCAGTCTTGTAAGCGGCCCTGTAAGCCGATGTATCATTATGCATTATGTTACAGATTTCATATGATTACAGATTTTACTTGAATTGAGAAGGACGAAAAGCATGTTTTTTTTTTAAAAGCTTACCTTGTGCATTCATTTCATGATTTAAGAGTCCAGTAAGATTGTGAGTATCACGAGGATCAGCGGGTTCGCTCGGCCCTAAGTAAGGGTCGGTTGCCCATCATGCCCTATCAAAAGTTAGGGTGTGACACACTACTAGTGACGAGACCGCTGCATTTTGAATGATAGCTCCCATACTACCTGAGTCCACTACTCGAACTCCTAGGCTAGCTAATTGCTGGAGCTCACAAGTCATCTCTCTTTTTTCTGGCTGCACATCGCATAAACTTCCCATAGATCTATGGCTAAGAGCATCAACCTGTTACACCTCGCGTTTTGTACATTTGAATATCCCGAGTTAATGACGAGAAGTTAAGGACAAGACTATGTTCGAAAATTATCTTAATGCATTAGTAGGTTATGAGCATTATTTACGGACGGTGGTAGTATGGAAATAATGAGAAAGGTTAAGGGTAAAAAGGAAAATTCGAAAAAGGGTTCATGGAAAATATTGCGGAGGACTAAGGGTAAAATGGGAATTTTGCAAAGTTCAAGAAAGTTCATGAAGGGGGCCATGTTGGCCGTGCACTACATGCCCTTATTTTTAATTAAAGGGGGCTAATTGTGAAGTATGAAAGTTGTGGACCAAGGCTTGTTTAATAAGACATTAGTCTTCCTTTAATTTTAAGAAAATTCAAGAATTCTCTAGAGAGGGATTATGTGGCCATGTTCTTATCTTGAGGGGCCAAATTAAAAATAAGGAAAATGGGTGGAAGACAAGTATATATATAGGAAGTCATCTTTTGGTAAATTTGAAGAAAAATTCAAGAAAAGAAAAGAAAAGTCAACAAAAAAGAAGAAAATTCTAGAGGAAGAAAAAAAGAAACATGAGTCCATACTTGAGGGACTAAGATGTAAATATGGAAAGGGTGGTGAAATATATATATAAATATATGTGGTCATCTTTTAATTGAAGAGAGTGGAAGAGAAAGAAAGAGCAAGCAAAACAAAAAAAAAAAAAAAGAAGAAGAGAAGGGGTTCGGCCAAACATGGCCTAGGAAGAGTGAAGGAGAAAAATTATTTTCTCCTAGTTTTCCTACTAAATGGAAGGTCCTCTACAACGTGGTATAATTGTTTCGGGAGATAGGCCATCCGTTTCGTCGTTTCCGCATTCTAGCCAAGTGAAGAAGTTGAAGGAAAAAGGTAAGAATCCAATCTTCTTATATGTATTATGGATGGTTATGCATGTTGTGATGTATAGAAATGAATGAAAAGTATGGAAGTGTTATGTGTTGTGTTGGCCGAAGGATGTGTTGTTATGTAGAAAAGATGAAATGATTTTATTTACTAGTTTGATGGTTGGGTTGTGAATTCTATAATGTAAAATGGATGAGGAACATGAGATCATGCATGTTAAAGTTGTAGCTATGTGTGTGGTGTGGTGGCCGAATGGCATAGTGTTGTGTGGAGGTGATGAGTTAATTTTTATTTAGTAATTTAATTGTTGTGTTGTGGATTTCATGATGAAAAATGAGAACTTATGGGGTTAAAAATAAAGTTGTGTTTGTTTGTGGATTATGGAAGGAGTTAGTGTGACTTTGGTGTGGTTCCTTATAATTGCATGAATAATATTGTAAATGTGTGGTGGTTATATTTCATGAATATGGAAGAAAGGAAACGTCGTTGGATTATGTAAAAAGAGTTACTAATGTTGGAATGTATGTTGAATGGAATGTTAATGTTGTTGATCGAATTGTTGGTATTGTTGATAGTTTGGCCGGGTTGAATTCCCGGCTTGTTGTTGATTGAAATCGGCCAAGTTAAACTTGGTGGCATGGTATATTTACAGGGAAATGCTGCCGAAATTTCGGTAGCCAAGTGTCATTTGAAGGATCCAGTTCTAAATGCACTAATCAAGTTTTGGTAAACATGACCAAATTGTAGATTTTGACGAATTTGGAGCTTGAAATTGGAACAAGATAAGGAGCGGAAAGAGGTATGTAAGACTTCACCCTTCTTTCTATGGCATGTCTTAGACGTACTAAGTTGGATACGGGCCTCGGGGACCATTCCTTTTCTCGAAATCCAAGATTGAAATTCGCTACTATTCGAGGAGAGAATTGAACTAGAAATGGTGCGAAATGTTGGAAAACTTCTTAGACCTCTAGAACTTGCATAAATGAGACCCGATTACTTTAAAACTCTCATAAGTAATGTCATGAGACGTATTACACGTAAATTGTGTGCGCCGCCTCATTTGACCCGAGGTGGGCCCATTGTTCCCGGACTTTCCCTATTGCTCGTTTGGCTTGTTTTGGAGTGGAATCCTAAGGAAACCTCTGATCCTTGTCCCGATTATCAAACGATAGGTACAACGCTATCCTAATGTAAAAATGTCTATGATGACCGTGATAACCATAATGCTAAGAAAGAATATACGTCCATGATAAGTACGACAAAGATGATTCCTTGACTAAGGTGAAGAATATGATCTTATAATGATAACGATAGAATCGAAAATGAGAAAATGCCTACGATAGTTATGTTGATAATAAGTTCTTCTATAAAAACGAAAATATGGAAATGTTAAACAATTTCTTGATATCTCGACTCTATTATAGGGAATGACTGCCATAAAGGTTCTAAGAAGATGAAACTATACCTTATGACCCTATTTGATGTTTTCTCATAAATGACGCTTTTCATGGGTAACTTTGCCTTATGATACACGTATATGTGCATGCTGTTTATATGACACATGATATTGATGAATGTGTATGTATATGGGGAATGGGGAGGGCAACTGTGTCCACCTGATTCAGCTGGCTTATCATCCCGGACGCGGGATGCCCGGACGCGGGATATGGGAGAGCCGAAAACGGCGTCTGTATATGTGATATATATTATATGTTGGGACACTGTTGGGGAGGGGGTGGGAGAGCCGACGTACTCGGCGTCTGTGAACGTAAGTAAAGAACACTGTATACCGTTTTCTGAAATGCTCTGTTCTCTGTATATGTGATATGTATAATATGTTGGGACACTGTTGGGGAAGGGGGTGGGAGAGCCGATGTACTCGGCGTCTGTGAATGTAAATAAAGGACACCGTTCTCCGAAATGTTCTGTTTTCTGTATATGTAAATAAGAAGTACCGTTTTCTGGAAAGAAACTAAGCATGCGTGGCATCCGCCTGAAAGGCACTCACATGTACAAGTTACATCTAACCCAGATAAGCTCCATATGTTTGTGCCGTTATTATTCATACCGCATATGCCTTTATCATGTTACTATTCATGTCTTACATACTCAGTACAATGCTCGTACTGACCCCTCTTCTTCGGGGGCTGCGTTCATGCCGCGCAGTACCCTGCGTGATGAATAGCGCCGGACACGAGAAGATGCTTCGGCGAGGTTGGCAAGCTCCACTTGTTCTGGAGTGTCGCCGAGTCAGCGTACATGTGCCAGGATTTTCGAGTACAGATAGAGACTTTGCAGACAGAGTCATGGGTTTCGGGAGTCAGTTTGTATTATGATACGAATTATATACAGTTACATGTTTTATTTGATTTAAGAACAACGAAAGGATATTTCAATAAACTATTTATGCTTACTTGTCTTAGAGGTTTTGAAAAAAAAATTGAGTACGTAGTAGGAGTCAGCGGGTTCGCTCGGCTCCGGTTACGGGGTCGGGTGCCCATCACACCCTGATCAAGATTGGGGTGTGACAAAGTGGTATCAGAGCAGGTCGGTCCAAGGGTTGTCTGCAAAGTCGTGTCCGGTAGAGTCCTGTTTATGGGTGTGAAGCCGGCCACATCTATAGACAGGAGGCTGCGGGGCATCTAGGAATGGTTGACCTTCTTTCTGTCATTAGATCGTGCGATAAAGCCAAGTCATAGGAAGTAAGATTCATCATATTAATCGTTGATTCCCGTAGGCGCCCGCATACGGCGGAAAAGGCGAATGATGGTATGGAAAGTCGAAAAGGTAAGATTGACCGATATACTTGTCTCGTTACGTGGAGCTGGGCGCCAGACAGGAAATAGCTATACATGCAGGCGGAAGATGGACATCGGGAAAAGAAAAAGGGCAAAACGGTCATTGTAGAAGAAAGGACGTATTACGAGAATATCTCGGAAATTGTAAAGCTTTGATTGGCTTCAGATCGAGTAGTAAAGGCCATGTGAGAAAGCGGACGCAAAAATATCAGTGCTAAGGCACCGAATCTCACCAAAGTTTCGAGGTTAAGCGTGCTCAGGTGAGAGCAATTCCATGATGGGTGACCCCCTGGGAAGTGAACCAAAAGCTCTACAAATTGAGATGCAAGGGACGAATGAGCAGTTAAGAGTAACCTAAGGAAAACAAGAATATATGGATGGATGGAGACCTTAAGAGGACGCGTAAGATGAGGTGGATTAGTTCGGAAAAGAGATGAAAGTGTGTCACGGCTCTAGAACTAGGATAGGCTTGAACGTAGTTTGGACGTATTTTGTGGGCTAGTTAGTAGTAATTGAATATATGTATATGTGAAGGTGTAGGATATCCCAAATATGATTGTATCGGTGGACATGTGAATCCCAAAGAACCTAAGTTACAAGACAAAAGGCATTAATCGAGTAAGGGTACCGAAGTTCGAGTGATAGCAAGAGTAAATGGTACGAGTGTTGCAAAGTAAGTCGTTATTATTCCACTGTAGATTGAGATTGGGAATGAGGATATGAGACGAAGTATAAATGGATAATGGTATAGGTGCGCCCCAAAAGGGGGGAAGCAGGTGAGAGAAATGTAAGGATGAGATAAAGACAGCTTGATACGGTAGTGTGTTTGATATGAACACTTGAGCTCGAGGAGACCTCTCACCGAAGTGGATTAGTAAGGTCGGAAAACCAACACCAAGTGGATAGAAGTTCGGATAACTGTGAAAAGTTTGCACAGACTTGAATAATGTGACGCCAGAAAATGAGCGTATATGAAGAGAAAGAGTATAACAAAGAGAACGGTATGGGATAGCCTAAGAGCTAATATGAAAGATGGAAATAGTTTTGAAAAGGGAGTTTCCCCCGAGGTACTTATGAGACTCGGACGACTAATTGAACATTCGAGGACGAATGTTCTAAAGGGGGGAAAGATGTTACACCTCGCGTTTTGTACATTTGAATATCCCGAGTTAATGACGAGAAGTTAAGGACAAGACTATGTTCGAAAATTATCTTAATGCATTAGTAGGTTATGAGCATTATTTACGGACGGTGGTAGTATGGAAATAATGAGAAAGGTTAAGGGTAAAAAGGAAAATTCGAAAAAGGGTTCATGGAAAATATTGCGGAGGACTAAGGGTAAAATGGGAATTTTGCAAAGTTCAAGAAAGTTCATGAAGGGGGCCATGTTGGTCGTGCACTACATGCCCTTATTTTTAATTAAAGGGGGCTAATTGTGAAGTATGAAAGTTGTGGACCAAGGCTTGTTTAATAAGACATTAGTCTTCCTTTAATTTTAAGAAAATTCAAGAATTCTCTAGAGAGGGATTATGTGGCCATGTTCTTATCTTGAGGGGCCAAATTAAAAATAAGGAAAATGGGTGGAAGACAAGTATATATATAGGAAGTCATCTTTTGGTAAATTTGAAGAAAAATTCAAGAAAAGAAAAGAAAAGTCAAGAAAAAAGAAGAAAATTCTAGAGGAAGAAAAAAAAGAACATGAGTCCATACTTGAGGGACTAAGATGTAAATATGGAAAGGGTGGTGAAATATATATATAAATATATGTGGTCATCTTTTAATTGAAGAGAGTGGAAGAGAAAGAAAGAGCAAGCAAAACAAAAAAAAAAAAAAAAAAAAGAAGAAGAGAAGGGGTTCGGCCAAACATGGCCTAGGAAGAGTGAAGGAGAAAAATTATTTTCTCCTAGTTTTCCTACTAAATGGAAGGTCCTCTACAACGTGGTATAATTGTTTCGGGAGATAGGCCATCCGTTTCGTCGTTTCCGCATTCTAGCCAAGTGAAGAAGTTGAAGGAAAAAGGTAAGAATCCAATCTTCTTATATGTATTATGGATGGTTATGCATGTTGTGATGTATAGAAATGAATGAAAAGTATGGAAGTGTTATGTGTTGTGTTGGCCGAAGGATGTGTTGTTATGTAGAAAAGATGAAATGATTTTATTTACTAGTTTGATGGTTGGGTTGTGAATTCTATAATGTAAAATGGATGAGGAACATGAGATCATGCATGTTAAAGTTGTAGCTATGTGTGTGGTGTGGTGGCCGAATGGCATAGTGTTGTGTGGAGGTGATGAGTTAATTTTTATTTAGTAATTTAATTGTTGTGTTGTGGATTTCATGATGAAAAATGAGAACTTATGGGGTTAAAAATAAAGTTGTGTTTGTTTGTGGATTATGGAAGGAGTTAGTGTGACTTTGGTGTGGTTCCTTATAATTGCATGAATAATATTGTAAATGTGTGGTGGTTATATTTCATGAATATGGAAGAAAGGAAACGTCGTTGGATTATGTAAAAAGAGTTACTAATGTTGGAATGTATGTTGAATGGAATGTTAATGTTGTTGATCAGAATTGTTGGTATTGTTGATAGTTTGGCCGGGTTGAATTCCCGGACTGTTGTTGATTGAAATCGGCCAAGTTAAACTTGGTGGCATGGTATATTTACAGGGGAAATGCTGCCGAAATTTCGGTAGCCAAGTGTCATTTGAAGGATTGAATTTCTAAATGCACTAATCAAGTTTTGTAAACATGACCAAATTGTAGATTTTGACGAATTTGGAGCTTGAAATTGGAACAAGATAAGGAGCGGAAAGAGGTATGTAAGACTTCACCCTTCTTTCTATGGCATGTCTTAGACGTACTAAGTTGGATACGGGCCTCGGGGACCATTCCTTTTCTCGAAATCCAAGATTGAAATTCGCTACTATTCATTCAGTAGAATTGAACTAGAAATGGTGCGAAATGTTGGAAAACTTCTTAGACCTCTAGAACTTGCATAAATGAGACCCGATTACTTTAAAACTCTCATAAGTAATGTCATGAGACGTATTACACGTAAATTGTGTGCGCCGCCTCATTTGACCCGAGGTGGGCCCATTGTTCCCGGACTTTCCCTATTGCTCGTTTGGCTTGTTTTGGAGTGGAATCCTAAGGAAACCTCGATCCTTGTCCCGATTATCAAACGATAGGTACAACGCTATCCTAATGTAAAAATGTCTATGATGACCGTGATAACCATAATGCTAAGAAAGAATATACGTCCATGATAAGTACGACAAAGATGATTCCTTGACTAAGGTGAAGAATATGATCTTATAATGATAACGATAGAATCGAAAATGAGAAAATGCCTACGATAGTTATGTTGATAATAAGTTCTTCTATAAAAACGAAAATATGGAAATGTTAAACAATTTCTTGATATCTCGACTCTATTATAGGGAATGACTGCCATAAAGGTTCTAAGAAGATGAAACTATACCTTATGACCCTATTTGATGTTTTCTCATAAATGACGCTTTTCATGGGTAACTTTGCCTTATGATACACGTATATGTGCATGCTGTTTATATGACACATGATATTGATGAATGTGTATGTATATGGGGAATGGGGAGGGCAACTGTGTCCACCTGATTCAGCTGGCTTATCATCCCGGACGCGGGATATGGGAGAGCCGGAAACGGCGTCTGTATATGTGATATATATTATATGTTGGGACACTGTTGGGGAGGGGGTGGGAGAGCCGACGTACTCGGCGTCTGTGAACGTAAGTAAAGAACACTGTATACCGTTTTACGAAATGTTCGCCTTCCGTATATGTGATATGTATAATATGTTGGGACATTTTGGGGAAGGGGGTGGGAGAGCCGATGTACTCGGCGTCTGTGAATGTAAATAAAGGACACCGTTCTCCGAAATGTTCTGTTTTCTGTATATGTAAATAAGAAGTACCATTTTCTGGAAAGAAACTAAGCATGCGTGGCATCCGCCTGAAAGGCACTCACATACAAGTTACATCTAACCCGGATAAGCTCCATATGTTTGTGCCGTTATTATTCATACCGCATATGCCTTTATCATGTTACTATTCATGTCTTACATACTCGGCACAATGCTCGTATCGACCCTCTTCTTCGGGGCCGCGTTCATGCCGCGCAGTACTCCCGGATGAATAGCGACCGGACGATAGAAGATGCTTCGCCGAGGTTGGCAAGCTCCACTTGTTCCGGAGTGTCGCCGAGTCGCCGTACATGTGCCGGGATTTTCGAGTACGGATAGAGACTTTGCGGACGCAGTCATGGGTTTCGGGAGTCGGTTTGTATTATGATACGAATTATATACGGTTACATGTTTTATTTGATTTAAGAACAACGAAAGGATATTTCAATAAACTATTTATGCTTACTTGTCTTAGAGGTTTTGAAAAAAAAAAAAAAAAAAAATTGAGTACGTAGTAGGAGTCGCCGGGTTCGCTCATCTCTCGGTTACGGGTCGGTGCCCATCACACCCCGATCAAGATTGGGGTGTGACACAACCACTACATTTGCTTAAAAAGATGATACAGGATGTCAACATCATAGTCTTTCAACAATTCCAACCATCGCCGTTGGCGTAAATTCAGTTCTTTCTGCTTGAAGATATACTGAAGGATCTTATGATCTGTACAAATATCGACGTGGATGCCATACAAATAATGTCTCCACATTTTCAATGTATGAATTACTGCAGCCAATTCAAGATCATGGGTCGGATAATTTAACTCATGTTTCCTCAACTGTCTTGAAGCATACGCAATCACCTTACCATGTTGCATCAACACACAGCCTAACCCAACGCCTGAAGCATTACAATAGATAACATAACTTTCCGATCCCTCTGGAAGTGTCAGGACTGGAGCAGAAGTTAATCTATCCTTTAGTTCTTGGAAACTACGTTCACAAGCATCTGTCCACTAAAACTTAGCTGATTTCTGGGTCAGCTTCGTAAGTGGTGCAGAAATAGAAGAAAAGCCTTCTACAAATCTTCTGTAATAACTTGCTAAGCCCAGAAAACTACGGACCTCCGTAGGCGTTGTTGGCCTTGGCCAAGTCTTCACCGCTTCAATCTTTTGGCTATCTACCCGAATACCATCGGTTGAAATAATATGCCCCAAAAAGGTCACTGAGTTCAACCAAAATTCGCACTTAAAAAATTTGGCAAATAACTCTCGAGTTTGAAGAACTCCAAGAACGATACGCAAATGATCCGCATGTTCTGCCTCGGACCTAGAATATACCAGGATATCGTCAATGAACACAATCACAAATAAATCTAAGAAGGGCCTGAACACATTGTTCATCAAATCCATAAATACCGCCGGTGCATTAGTTAGCCCGAATGACATTACCCGAAACTCAAAATGGCCGTATCTGGTTCTGAAGGCTGTCTTAGGAATATCTTTCTCCCTAACTCGCACTTGATGATACCCGGATCTCAAATCTATCTTTGAAAACCATTTGGCGCCTTGCAATTGGTCAAATAAATCATCAATCCTCGGAAGAGGATATTTATTCTTGATTGTCACCTTATTTAGCTGCCGATAGTCAATGCACATTCGCAAGGAGCCATCTTTCTTTCTCACAAACAACACAAAAAGTTCCCCACGGGGAAGAACTAGGCCTAACAAAACCTTTTTCAAGCAAGTCCTTCAATTGCTCCTTCAATTCTTTCAACTCTGCGAGAGCCATTCTATAAGAAGGAATACATATGGGCTTGGTATCCGGTAGCACATCTATAGCGAAATCAATCTCCCGCTCGGGAGTGGAGACCGGAAGCTCTTCCGGAATACATCCGGAAATTCATTCACCACGGGTGTCGAATCAAGAGTTGGTGATTAGAACCTTTTACATCTTGAACCCGAACTAGATGGTAAATACAACCTTTGGCGATCATTTTCCTTGCCATGAGATAGGAAATAAACCTACCTTTCGGAGATGCCGTATTTCCCTTCCATTCTAAAACTAGTTCTCCCGGAAACTGGAAGCAATCCATTTTCGTTCTACAATCAACATTGGCATAGCAAGAAGACAACCAATCCATACCCATGATAACATCAAAGTCCACCATTTTTAACTCATGTAAATCAACCATAGTACGATGGTCACAAATCACAACTACACAATTTCTATATACTCGGCTAGCTATTACCGGTTCACCAACGAGTGTAGATACCTCAAAAGGTTTGATCGACTCCGATTTGACCCCAAACCGACCCACAATATATGGAGTAACATATGACAATGTGGAGCCCGAATCTATCAAAGCATATACATCTGCGAGAAAATATCGATAATATACCTGTGACAACATCAGGAGAAGACTCAATATCTTGGCGTCCAGCCAAGGCATAAATATGGTGCTGAGGACCACTGGAACTGGGAGCTCTCCTTGTACCTCTACCATGGCTGACCGGCGCCTGTGAACCTTGCCCCATAGGGTGTATCGATGATGAAGACCCGGCTGCCGATCCTAAAGGCTGGACTCTACCCCTACCACCAACCGAGGGGCAATCACGCATGATATGGCTTGGCCGACCGCATGTATAGCAAACCTCTGAACCTAGTCGACACTGGCCCCAATGTAACTTCCCACACTAGGAACATCGTGGCACGGGTGGCCTAGCCTGACCCGAATCACCCCTGAACTGAGAACCCGAAGCCCTGAAACTCTGACTCGGCCCGGAATAAGTAGATCTATCAAATCTCTGGCCTGTAAATCGTGGAGGCGCACTAGTCATAGAATGGCCTGAATGCCTAGAAAACTGCTATCTCTACCCGCCTCTAAACTCACTCGTCGGACCCGAAGATCTAGCCCTCTTACTATACCCTTTATCATGCTCACGCTCACTCCTTTGTTGTTGTTGGCTTTCTTCCAAATTCTGGGCATGGTCTTGAATGCGCGAAATATCCATGTTGTCCTGAAGGGACGCAGTCAAGCACCTATCCATCAAATGTGGCCCTAGGCCTCTCACAAATTGGTGCACTCGGTCACCCATATCCGCTACCATAGCCAGAGCATACCTAGCCAAAGAGTTGAAGCGGAGACTATACTCTAAAGCACTCATACTTCCTTGCCTAAGATTTAAGAACTTATCGGGCTATAGCTCGCCGAACCTCTGGGGGCAAGTATTGTCGGAGGAAGGCATCCACAAATTCTTGCCATACCGGAGGAGGTGCATTGACTCCCCGTGAAGCCATCCAAACTGTGTACCAATGAACCGCGACATCCCTCAATCTATAGGATGCTAACTCCACCGATTCAATGTCCGAAGCATGCATTAACCGAAGTGTCCTTAACATCCCATCAATAAAATTTTGAGGGTCCTCATCCGGCTTCGACCCTAAGAATTTCGGAGGGTTCAAGCTAATAAAGTCACGGGCCTTTGCACTAATAGCCCTATCACCTTGCCCTGTACCTTGCCGCTGAGTCTGGGCGTGATAAGATTCAACCTATGGAAACTCTAAAAATTCAAAAACAACAAAATAAAATAAAAAGGAACTTGAGAAATTGAAAATGAGAAGATAAAGGGATAGATACTAGACCCAAAGGATAGTAAATCTATGGGCAAAATTGGGTATATCAAACCCAATCCCTCTCAATTTGATTCAACCCTAAGAACCTAAGTAATTTGAATTCAAAGAAAGGACTCAAATGACTCCACAAATGAGCAACCTAATATGAATTCAATGGAACTTGCAATTCAATGCACAACTAAGAAATTACACTTAGTCAATAATCAACCAAACAATCTATCTACTAACTAAATCTCTCAAAATATAAATTCACACAATATCCAAGCTAAGTCTTCCAAATGGATGAAAAGAACTATTTATACTAATGCCTATTACACCAAAAGGCCCTAAAGTGGTTCTTTTGCAAAAATACCCACATGGGTCTTCAATTGCATCCAAAGCCTCATAACTTGCAATTATGACCTTCAATTGCCATTTTAACCCCATAACTTGCAAGTATGACCTCCAATTGCAATCTTTGCCCCATAGTTGCACTTTTAGCCATTTTGCGCTTCTAGCCACTTTGCAACTCTTCCAATGCCAACTCCCAAACGTTGAAATCCGTGAAGTCTTCTCTCCAATCTCCTTCAAGGAATTATTTTTCATGAACAAGGCTTGCAACTCTTGAAGTTCTCTTGCTTGACTTCTAGTGAAAGGCCTTGTGCTTGTTGGGTTCATATCAGGGCAGCAACCAACTGAGTAAGTAAATGAATGGCCTCTTTTACATCTTGGATCCGGGTGGAGGAACCGGGGGTGCTTTGGAGCGGGGCCGAGGCTCCTCTCGCTCCTCTCAAAAATAGGCACCGAGTGGGAGGACCGAGATTGAGCCGCGTTCGGGACTCACTTCACTCACAACCGTTGGCCGTGCTCTTTAAACCGTCTTGCCCTTTTGGGCCGCCGTAGCTTTTCTCTTTACGAGCATTTCGAAATACATAATACACGGTTAGGGGGAAAAAAAATCCTTGTATCATGGCTCAATCGCACGATCTTATGAAGAAAGAAGGTCATTCATTCCTAAAATGCCCCACTCTCCCGTATATAAGTGTGTGCGCAACACACCCATAAACAAGACTCTACTAGACACGGCTCGTAGACACACCCTAGACAATTTTCGATACCACTTTTGTCACGACCCAACCGGAGGGTTACGACGGGCACCCGTGCTAACCCACCCGGTACCTCTTATCGTACTCTCATATTCACATCTAGGTGAGCCACATGGCTTACTCATATTTTATATGCATCAATAGTGCTAATCTCGTTGGGCAACAACACATTTAGATCATCATCAATAACAATGCCCATATCCATGTATACAAGTCGACGAGGCTATCAAAATGATATACAAAATATGAGCCGACAAGGCTAAGGACATCTAATCATATACAACTGTCTACGAGCCTCCAAGAAGAGTACGTCACATCATATAGGCGGGACAGGACCCCGCCATGCCCATAGGTATGTACATAAAAGAATAATACCAAAAGCTGTAGCTCCGGATGAAATAAAGCTCTTCTATGTAGTCCCTGAATAAGAAATCTACGGATCAAGCCTGTCTCCCTGTCCACCTGCGGGCATGACGAAGCGTCCACAAACAAAAGGACGTCAGTATGAATAATATACTGAGTATGTAAAGCATAATCAACATCATAATAGGAACATAAGAGACAGCATAAGAAATAGCATAAGATGGGAGAATCAGGAGATAGTAGCCATCATCGTAATTACTTATTTGTCTTTCATAGGGACCTTCCATTTCTAATGCGTGCTCGTGTACATACATATATACATATACAAATATCCATATCCGTATCCATATTCGTATCCCTATTTATATACATATGCGCATCTATAGCATACCCGACCATAAAGGTTCGGCGGTTTCACATACCCGGCCATGACAAGGCTCGGTGTTATACATACCTGGCCCTACCAAGGCTCAGTGTTATCCGTACCCAACCGAGAGAAACAAAGCACTGCACGATAGGTATCATACCCGGCCATATAAGCTCGGTGTTACGTAGTGGTAATACATACTTAAATCCGTATACGTAGGAGTTCATGGGTATCATCGTTATCATTGACATCATCATTTTCGTTATATCTATCCTTAGAGGATCAACTATCATATAAAAGAGACAATAGAATCGTGAACGTATCGAGAATCGTAAGCTTTGGTAACCTTAGAGATAGAGTCATTTGGAAGACATTATGGAGCCCATGAAAGGATACATATAGCAAGGGAACCATGCCTTAATGAAAGAAAGGTTAGCCTTACATACCTCTTCGACTACTTAACTATTTAGCGTTCACCGTTGAAGCTTGAATAATCTACATTTAGAAGGATTCATACCATGGTTAAGCCTTAATGATACTCTTCAATTCGAACTAGGATAATTCATATTCTAATGAAAATTGGGCAGCATTTCCCCTATTTTGTCAACTTCCACTATATCACAAAACAACTCCCAAACAACCACAATAATATCCACAATATCATAATCAAGTATTCACATTCGATTTAGCCTTCAAAATTCATCCTTGTGTTCAACTTATGCAAGCAACTTCATACCCATTTTAGCACATTTTCATATAATGCTTCTTCATCACCATTATTACCTTCCATAGCAAGATTATATCCATATCATACTAAGAATCATAACTCAAGTTAGCTTACTACTCAAAAACATCATAAAAAACTGCATTTGGAACTCATTTTCTACTTTCTCCTTCCACCCAAGTTGTTCAACAACTAAACATTCTTGGTAACAGGTAATAAGTATGAAAACTAACCTTTTATCTCATTAGAATGAGCTTTGGAGCAAGCTATCAACTTATATGAAAACCCTAGCTTCAATATCCAAAGAATTCTTGGAGTCTAATAACCCTAGCAAGGCTTCTAACACATGGATATCTTGATTCTTGCCTCTTGATATTTAATATCCCTTGGATTTTGGCATGGATTAGTTTATGGAGTGAAAGAGAGGGTTTTTGGAGAGCTTTTGGATCTGATTTGGTAAAATGAAATGTCCAAATGAAGTGGAAAGAATTATATAAAGCGGAACTTAAAATCGCGTCGGGCAATTCTGTGCCCATTTTGACGGGCCGTAAAAATTCCTACGGACTGTCAAAATGGTTTGTAGAACTGCCCAGTCAAATATGGTTCACTGTGACCATTTGATGCTGGGCTGGTGCAATTTGACAGACGGCAAAATTTTCTGCGGGGCGTCAAAATTCCTGCGGGCAATCAAATGGTCAGCAGAAATTTTCTGCTCAGACAGTCTGTCGTAAAACATGCATAACTTTTTACTCAGACGTCACATTGACGAACGGTTTGTTGCGTTGGAAACTAGACTCGATGAAATTCAATTTGGAAAAAAGAAACAAATCAAAACTCCTCATATTCTAAGAGGTATGCCTCCCCAATCTGGACCAAAATTCTGTCCAAAAAATTTGCCAAGTTTTATCAAAGTTCCCACAAACTCCATTCCTTTATTTGTTTGTTCTTAAATCCTTCCATAGCTCATTTCATGGGCTTAAACCCCCATAACCATAATATGGGAACATGTAATCTCATATATCCTAAGGTAACTCCCGTTTCCGCGATTAGAACAACTAACGCCTAACGAATCTCAACGGACGAAACTACGAGGTGTAACAGCGAGACAAGGCTCCACGATCATGGTTCACTAAATAGCAGATAAAATTTGCAAGCATGATGTTCCATAATATGCCGAAACATCCGCGAATTCCTCATGCCCCTTAAGAGAAAGAAAAAAAAAGAGTTCCTCATGTCCCTACTCGACTATGCCAACAAGTCCCAAATAATAGTATTGTTGACCTATAGAAGGTCCAAAAACACAATTTAAAGCTTTATATCCAAAAATGAGGGGTTAGATTGTTATAGATAGCTTTGGTTGAATACAACATGAAGTCCTATATATATATATATATATATATATATATATATATATATATATATATTAAAGTCTTCAATTAGCCGAGAATTTCTTGTCTTATTATTTATTCTTTTTGGACATGTATTTGCTAAGTGCTCTTCACTTCCACAAGTAAAGAATTCTTGTTTATTTTTATAATTTCTTTCTGTTCTGTATTTTCTTACATGCCTATTTCTGTCTAAGTAAGGTTTTCTAGCTGCAGACTTTCTAAGATAGTATTTCTTTCTATTATATTGAGGATAATTTCTATTATAATGTGTTCTATATTTTTTATGCTTTTTCTTCTTATAATTGTCTTTATCGTAGCTTTGAGTAGTGTAAACTACACTTTTACAAAAGTTCATTTCATTTTGTTTAGTTGTTTTTGTATCTGTATATGAGTACATTTTTCTTGTAGTATATCCATTATATGTTGTATTATATGCCCTATTGACCATTTTAGATTAGGGTTACGCACTACTCCATCTCTCTTATTCCATCCATCTTCTATTTCTCTTCCTAAGGCTCCCGTAGTTTATTAAATAATTTTTTACCTAATTCTTGATCAAAAGCATTTCCACTAATAGTACAGTAATAAAAATAATTGTTTAAAAATTTCTTAATATGGAACCAACTACTTATGCTTAGCTATTCTAATTTTATTATTGCATTTCTTTGTAATACTAATAATCCGCCATTTGGATCTTCCCCTGTGATTAAAGTATGTATTTTATTAGTAAGCGTAGATATTGAAAAAAAATTAAAACAGACTCATCAGACTCAGAAGCAGAAGAATTAATTAATAAAATAGGGTTAGAAAATCTAGACCTAGAAGCAATAGATGCAAATGTGTCTCCATAATCCATACCAGCAACTTGCGCATAACCTTTGACAACAAGCCTTGCTTTGTACGTATAAACGAATCAGCTGGATTAATTTTGGTTCTATAAACCTATTTCACCCCTATAACATATCTGTATTTGGGTTTATCAACCGAACTCTTCCAAGTGTCATTCTTCTCAATCATACCAATCTCCTCCTTCATATCTTCAATCCGAACTTAATGTCTTGATGCTTCTTGACAGCTAGTTGTTCTGAGATTGCAACATTGCACCTATATATATATATATATAGGGATAAGGCACCGTTACCCCCCTGAACTATACCCGAATTTGCTACGACACACCTTACCTTTCCCATTATATTGAGGATAATTTCTATTATAATGGTCCTATTATCCCCCCTAAACTTATTTAAAACGGAATAATTACCCCCTAAACGCCGATGCCCACTATTTCTCTCATATGGGAGAGTGACATACAAAACTCTCGGTAATAAAAATAATTGTTTAAAAATTTCTTAATATGGAACCACACATGTGTATTTATTTGTTTTCTTCTTTTTTTTTTAATTTTTGTATTTTATTTACGTGTCAATTTTTTTAAAAATAAAAATAAAAAACTGAATTTTCATTAAAAAAAATGAGTTTTAAAACCCGTCTTTTTTTTTTAATTTGAAAATTTGATTTTTTTTTAAACCCTATATATATATATATTAAAAAAAAAAAACTAAAAACATGGATTAAAAAACTGAATTTTCTTTTAAAAAAAGGATTTTTAAAACCCTTTTTAAAAAAAAAAAAAAAAATTGAAAATTTGTTTTTTTTTTAAAACCCGTTTTTTTTTAAAAAAGAAAAAAAAACTGAAAAATGATTTTTTTTTTAAATATGGAAAAATGGATTTGTTAAAAATATGGAAAACTTGATTATTTTTTTAAAATGTCTTAAAAAATCTTGATTTCATTTTCTTAGGACACTTTTATTTTTAAATTTTTAAGAAAATGCAGATTTTTAAGAAAAAAAAATTAAGTTTTCCCCTTTTTTATGTTTCTCACTCTCTCAAAGAGAGTGAAACACACTCTCTTTGCCACATCAGCGTTTAGGGGGTAATTATTCCGTTTTAAATAAGTTTAGGGGGGTAATAGGGCCCAGGGAAAGGTAAGGTGTGTCGTAGCAAATTCGGGTATAGTTCAGGGGGTAATGGTGCCTTATCCCTATATATATATATATATATATATATTAATGTTTCTTGAAAGTCTTCAATTAGCTGAGAATTTCTTGTCTTATTATTTATTCTTTTTTGGACATGTATTTGCTAAGTGCTCTACACATCCACAAGTAAAGCATTCTAGTTTATTTTTATAATTTCTTTCTGTTCTGTATTTTCTTACATGCCTATTTCTGTCTAAGTAAGGTTTTCTAGTTGCTGACTTTCTAAGATAATACTTCTTTCTATTATATTGAGGATAATTTCTATTATAATGTGTTCTATATTTTTTATGTTTTTTCTTTTTATAATCGTCTTTATCCTAGCTTTGAGTAGTGTAAACTACACTTTTACAAAAGTTCATTTTATTTTGTTTTAGTTATTTTTGTATCTGTATATGAGTACATTTTTCTTGTAGTATATCCATTATATGTTGTATTCTATGCCCTATTGACCATTTTAGATTAGGGTTTTGTACTACTCCGTCTCTCTTATTCCATCCATCTTCTATTTCTCTTCCTAAGGCTCCTGGTAGTTTATTAAATAATTTTTTACCTAATTCTTGATCAAAAGCATTTCCACTAATAGTACAAAGAAATAAAAATAATCGTTTAAAAAATTTCTTAATATGGAACCAACTACTTATGCTTAGCTATTCTAATTTTATTACTGCATTTCTTTGTAATACTAATAATCCACTATTTGGATCTTCCCCTGTGATTAAAGTATGTATTTTATTAGTAAGCGTAGCTACTAAAGAAAAAATTAAAACAGACTCAGAAGCAGAAGAATTAATTAATGAAATAGGGTTAGAAAATCTAGACCTAGAAGCAATAGATAACTTAGCAAATATAGCGGAAGATTGTAACCATGAGTTCAAAAGAAATAAAGGATTGGATAGTAATGCGTATTTCTTTTGTAAATGGTATCCTAGTAGAGACAAACGAGCTAAATGTAAAAATTGTTATATAGAAGGATGTACAATGTGTATAGAAAAAGAATTTAAAACAAAAATAAATAAAGAGAACACTCATAAGAAAATTGAAGACCCTACTATTAATCTAAGAATGATATCATTAGAAACAAGAATAAATGAATTAGAAACTAGATTATGTAAACTAGAAAAAGGAGAAAAAAAAAGCAGATAGCGAAGATGAAGAAATAAGTTTATTGAATATACAACCAATAATGAGACAATTAAGAACAATACCCGAAGATTCTCAAGCAGAATTAATGAGTATAGAAGACCATAAAGCATTAGTATGTAATGAAGATAAAAAATTAGGAACAATAAAGATACTTTACAAGAATTAAAATAGATTATTATGAGATAGAAACATTAGCATTAGTGGATTAGTGGTGCACAAAGTGCATAATAAATAAAAGAATAGTTCCACCTAATTTAATAAAAATTCTAGAGAAACTAGTTGCAGCCATGCAAATGGATGGGACTCATAACATATATAGACATTATGTTGATAAGGCATACATTAGTTTTATAAATACATGTTCAGAATTTTACAAACCAAGCTATAAAATGGACAAGATATAGGTAAGAGACCTTAATATAAATGTAGATTTTGTCATAGGATTAGACTTTATGTTACATAATAATGGCAGTTGTATGATTACAAGAGATGGAGTTATTTTCTTAAAAAATATTACTCATACACCAGTACAAGTCCTTAAAACTAAAACTAGAATCCGTCATAAGAAGATCCCTACCACCGACCGAATAAGCCTGCAAAAGAAAGAAGATAGTTGTTGTAAAGACTGTTAAGAAAATAATACATGCTGTAAAAATAAGACAGAAATAAAAAATTTAACTCTAAAAGAAGAAAAAATTCTAGGAGACAAGGATGTGTTAGAAAAAGATTATACCTTAATAGATATAGAAACAGAGTTATATAATTTTAAAACAGGAATAGAAAGAATAGGAGTAAAAAAAAATCAAAAAGATTTAGATAATATAATAAAAATACTAGATGAAATAGATATTATAGGAGAAAAACCTTTAAAATATTGGAAAAATAATAGGATTGTATGCAAATTAGATATAATAAATACGGACTATGTAATTGCACCTATGGGATTAACAACAAATCAAGATGTAGAAGATTTCAAAATACAAATAAAAGAACTATTAGATTTAGGTGTAATACGGAGATCTACTTCTAAACATAGATGCAAAGCATTTATGGTAAGAAACCATAGTGAAATAGTAAGAGGAAAAGCAAGAATGGTAATAAATTATAAAAGACTTAATGATAATACTAGGACAGACGAATATGAGCTACCAGATAAGACAGAATTAATAAACAGAATACAGGGAAAGAAAACATTTATTAAATTTGATTGTAAATCACGATATTGGCAGGTATGAATGCATGAAGAAAGTATAGAATGGACGGCATTTACCTGTCTTGAAGGACATTTCGAATGGTTAGTAATTTTTGGATTAAAGATGACTCCGCCAATTTTTCAAAGAAAAATAGATAGTATATTGGAGAATACAAAAGGTTTGTATTAGTGTATGTAGATGATATACTAGTGTTTATTCCAGATATTAAAGAACACTTAGGACACTTACAAACGGTATTTAGACTATTTGTAGAAAATGGAATAATAATTAGTAAGAAAAAGGTGGAATTATGTAAAAATTATATAAACTTTTTAGGAGTAGTTTTAGGAGAGGGTAAAATAAAGTTACAACCTTATATAGCCAAGAAAGCTTTGGAAATGCCAGATAAGTTAGACAATGTTAAAGAAGTACAATTGTTTTTAGGAATAGTCAATTATGCTAGAAATTTTATAAAAGATTTAGGAAAAATAGCAGGACCATTGTATTCAAAGACTGGATCTAATGATTAAAAATACTTTAATACTGAAGACATTAAATTAGTACAAAAAATTAAAGAAAAAATTAAAAATATTCCTGATTTGAATATGCCGCTACACATTATTTAATTATTAGATTGGTTTTGAAGGATGGGAGCAATATTAAAAGCAAAACCAAATAAATATAGTAATAAAAGTGAAGAAATGAGATTTTATCAAAGTGGTAAGTATAAAGAAAAAGGAAATATGAGTAGTATAGATGCAGAGATCTTAGCGGTAATATACGGATTAAATAGCTTTAGACTATATATCTTAAATAAACCGAAATACTAGTTGAATTTTGCGAAGCTATAGTTAAATTCTATCAAAAGATAAATGATAAAAATAGTAGTAGATGAAGATGGCTAAATTTCTTAGATACCATTTCAATTTATAATTTAAATTTCTTAGATACCATATCTATATTGAAACAAAAAATATAACCCCCCACTATCACTTTGCTATGTTTGAGTAAAAAAAAAAAAAAAAACGTAAAAACGTAAAAATTGGGAGATAGGCAGAAAATAAGAAATATACCTACATGATAAGAGGAATCAAGGAGTGAGGGATATTCGGATTGTTTAAAATATTTGCTAAAAATCACTCTTTATTTCTATCCATATCTATATTGAAACAAAAAATATAACCCCCACTATCACAAACTCGGTACTCCCTCACTCCTTGATTCCTCTTATCATGTAGGTATATTTCTTATTTTTTGCCTATCTCCCAATTTTTACGTTTTTACGTTTTTTTTTTAATAATCTGGACTTTATCCAGTTATGAATCTTATTACACTGTTAATCTCTTTCTCGTAAACTTTGTTCTTAATATCCTTATTCTTTAACCATATCCCGGTTACTACGGCCAACATCGTCCTTTATCATTTGGACATTAAAACGGCCTTTCAAACACCTAGAAATTTACAGGTTAATCCATCGAGTATATTAAGAAATTAAGAGAATAACCATATACTAAGAGTAATAGATTCATAATAACAAGTAAGTAATTACTCAAACATAATATATTAATTAAACATGGAATAATTTACATAGTAGGGAGATTAGTACAGAAAACATAGATAAAAACTTGCATGACTTGAAGATGGAGAGAGGTTTCCCTTTCGGGGAACCCAAAAACTACTTCACACTAAGAGAAAATTACTGAAAGCTTAATATTATTTTTACAAAGTTTATATTACAAAAGTTTTGGACTGGGAAAGGGATTGAGACATGTGAAAGAGAAGGGGATTTTGGAGTTTGTCTGGAGAGATGTGGTGGATGCCTTTTTTCTCGATGTGTTTGCTTCTCCTCAAATGCTGCTATTTATAGGTGTCTGGCGGACTTCAACTCTGGATTTCAAATTTGTAAAGAATCTTTTGAGTTCAGCCGGGTGCTCTTGGGGCCCCATCGTCACGTGAAACTTTTCAAAAGATACTTTATATTTTTGTCCGTTTGCTGAGCTGTCCCGTTACTTTATTAAAGCTACTACTTTTATTAGAGCTACTTTAATAAAGTCTTCTTCTTTTCTGAAATGTCTTTGTCTTGTCTTTATCAATTTCCTTTTTAAAATGTCTTTGTCTTGTACTATCTTCCACTAAAGTCTTCTTTTGCTGAACCACTAAAGTCATCTTTTTCTACAACATCTTCTTTTTGATTTTGTCTTGTTGCTATCATTATTGTTTCAACTAAAGTCTTCTTTTTCTGAAATGTCTTCAGCCGTTTCTTTTGACTTTGTGCTATCATTATTTTTCTCCATTAATTGATCTAGGTGTCCAAATTGTGTCGAGCAACCGAATCAAAACTCATGCCTGAGTCTACATCATTTGGATCTTGAGAGTTTTGAAATGCACTGTCCTAGAAATTAATATCATCTCCTTCGAAATCTGAACTATGGACTGGTGACATCCCTTGACTTGGAGATAATTCTGGACTATGATTTTTAACTATATGTTTATCTTGTTCTTTTGTCTGAATTTTTTTTTCTAGTGTCTTTTTTACTATATTTTCTATTTTTTCGTTCTTTTTCTTTTTTGCAAGTATGCTTTTCTTTGTAGAAGTTGCTCCTTGCGTAAGTGTCTTTGGTAGTCTTCATCGTATTTGGAGAGATGAACATCCCTCATCTTCACTTTTTGGCAAAGTGACAGCCATTAACGGATTTGATGAGTCTTTACCGGCTACCGTTTGAACCGGAGTAGCTGTATCTTTACCCGATACAGTGGGTCTAACTGCATTCATTGGGGAATGCACACCCATCTCATCTATTTTTGTCTGAGATAGAGAACTCTGAGATTGCACTAATTCGAACTTAACCGCTTGTAGTCTTTGTTCTAATAGCTTTACTTGATCCAAGAGTTCCATTTTTTCTTGAACCAATGTCTCTTTCTGCTGGTTTAGTCTCTTGACTACTTCAGTCATAGTAGAACAGTGATCACAAAAAATCACCTTGTCTGTGTGTTTTTATATGTTATACTGAGGGATTTTGTTTGAGTTTTGTCTAAGAGCTGGAGAAATATAGTAGTTTGGACCCAACATTCCTCTAGCATAGTCTAATGCCTCAGTAAAATCATTAAATCCTTTAAAAAGAGGTTTTCTCATGTCTTTAATAGAGTCTAAAACTTCTATCCAAGTTTGAAAATCACCGTTAGTTTTACCATGAACTACAATATAAAATTTAAATTTTTTGTCTAAATTTCGGTCTGTAAAATACTGACAAAGAGAATTTATAGTAGCTACAGAATGTTTAGAATCTTTTCTATTATGTGAAATCCATAAATTATCACCAAACATCTTTGTTGTCTGTCTATTACATATTCTGGTAGTACTTTAAAAGTCCAATTTGATGGCTGAAAAACTACTAGGCTATTGGCTCCGAATTGTATTCTTTCCATAGTATTTCTTTCTAATAAAGATGTAGGTCTAAAATGAAGGTTACCTAATACTGTCTGTCTGTATGTGTCTTGGGTTGAGCCTATGCCTTTCCCCTTGTCTGCTGTCTGAGAACTGGAAGGTCTCATGCTGTTCAAATAGAAAATCAGTTAGCAGTAATCTTTAGTCTACTTAATTGGTCTGCTAAATTATTATTTTTTCCTTTTATATGTTCAAATTTTAAATTATAAATTGAAATGGTGTCTAAGAAATTTAGCCATCTTCGCCTACTACTATTTTTATCATTTATCTTTTGATAGAATTTAACTATAGCTTCGCAGTCTGTTCTAACTAGTATTTCTGGTTTATTTAAGATATATAGTCTAAAGCTATTTAATCCGTATATTACCGCTAAGATCTCTGCATCTATACTACTCATATTTCCTTTTTCTTTATACTTACCACTTTGATAAGCGCATATCTTTTCTTCACTTTTATTACTATATTTATTTGGTTTTGCTTTTAATATTGCTCCCCATCCTACAAAACTGCCATCTGTTTCTATAATTAAATAATCTATTTCTAATGGCATATTCAAATCAGGAATACTTTTAATTTTTTCTTTAATTTTTTATACTAATTTAATGTCTTCAGTATTAAAGTATTTTTGACCATTAGATCTAGTCTTTGAATACAATGGTCCTGCTATTTTTCCTAAATCTTTTATAAAATTTCTAGCATAATTGACTATTCCTAAAAAAAATTGTAATTCTTTAACATTGTCTAACTTATCTGGCATTTCCAAAGCTTTCTTGGCTATATGAGGTTGTAACTTTATTTTACCCTCTCCTAATACTACTCCTAAAAAGTTTATATAATATTTACATAATTCCATCTTTTTCTTACTAATTATTATTCCATTTTCTACAAATAATCTAAATACCGTTTGTAAGTGTCCTAAGTGTTCTTTAATATCTCTGCTAAACACTAGTATATCATCTACATACACTAATACAAACCTTTTCTATTCTCCAAATATACTATCCATTTTTTTTTGAAAAATTGGCGGAGCTGTCTTTAATCCAAATGACATTACTAACCATTTGAAATGTCCTTCAAGACAGGTAAATGTCGTTCATTTTATACTTTCTTCATGCATTCATACCTGCCAATATCTTGACTTACAATCAAATTTACTAAATATTTTCTTTCCCTGTATTCTGTTTATTAATTATGTCTTATCTGGTAGCTCATATCCGTCTGTCCTAGTATTATCATTAAGTCTTTTATAATTTATTACCATTCTTGCTTTTCCTCTTACTATTTCACTATGGTTTCTTACCATAAATGCTGCAGATCTATGTTTAGAAGTAGATCTCCGTATTACACCTAAATCTAATAGTTCTTTTATTTGTATTTTGAAATCTTCTACATCTTGATTTGTTGCTTCAATAGAGGCTGTCTTAATCACAGAGTCGGATTTATTATATCTAATTTGCATACAATCCTATTATTTTTCCAATGTTTTAAAGGTTTTTCTCGGGATAATAGTCAAAATACCCCCCAACGTTTGACCAAAATGCCAACTACACACCTAACCTTTTTGTTGGTCCTATTACCCCCCTGGACAAATTTTTTCGCATTAAAATTTTGATGTGGCAGAGAACATGAATACACCGCCCGCGCGCGTGATGGCCTTCAAAAATCTGCATCCGACGTGTTTTGGACTCCAACTAATTTTGTCACATATGATGCCACATAGATATATTTAAATTCCCTTCATTTTTACACCCAACTTCTCATTTTTTAGCCCAACTTCTCATTTTTTTCTCAATCACGACCAAACAAGCCCTAAACACAAAACCCATTTTCCTTTCATACCACCATGTAACGTACCACAATAATCCTCGTGGTTTCTTCGATTGCATAGGGAAATTAAAGATCGTCTATGAGTTTGAAGTGTAAGTTGCCAAGTGAAGATTTGGATGTTTTGGTATCCATCTCCATTTTTTTTTTCAAAATAATATCCATTATAAACAAAAATCAATCAAGAAAATCCACATATGATTCCCAACAACTTGTTAAAGAACAACTTTCCACCATAAACGAAAATCGAAGGAAAAAAAATGAAAAATCAAGAAAAAAAAAGGAAAATCTCGAAAAAAAAAAAAAAGTTGAAAAATCTAATGTTGTTAAAGAAAATACGATTGGAAGTTGCTTGTTTGGAGTTGCTACTTGTTGCTTGGTTGGAGTTGTTTAAGCACTAATTCTTTGAGTTGATATTGGGAGAAAATTAAACTCCATTGCTAGGAATTTGGAGAAAGCTATGAAGAACACCAAATGGGTTTATTTAAATTCTTCATTGTTTGATCAAATTAATGGATGAACTTTGTTCTATTAGGTGTTAGGAAGCTTCCTTTCATATTTGGATTTGTTTGGATTATATTTGAGGAAGTTGGTGTGATTTTTTTTTTTCAACTTCTAATGAAGATGATGATGATGATGATGATAATGTTGATGAAGATGAAGGAGAATTGGTTATGGATTTTTGGATCCTTACTAAAAATAGAGTATGGAAAATTGAGAGATTTTTTTTTTGAGTTGATTTGGTGTGATTTTTTTTTTCCAACTCCTAATGAAGACGATGATGACGTGGCACGTTGCGCGTGTATACAAGCGCCGTAACTAATGGGAGTTGTCATATATATATCGCCATATATAAAATAGGTCATTTTGATACTGAAAAAATTTGTTCAGGGGGGTAATAGGACCCCCGCAAAGGTTACGTGTGTAGTTGGGATTTTGGTCAAACGTTGGGGGGTATTTTGACTATTATCCCGGTTTTTCTCCTATAATCTCTATTTCATCTAGTATTTTTATTATATTATCTAAGTCTTTTTGATTTTTTTTTACTCCTATTCTTTCTATTCCTGTTTTAAAATTATATAACTCTATTTCTATATCTATTAAGGTATAATATTTTTCTAACACATCCTCGTCTCCTAGAATTTCTTTTTCTTTTAGGTTAAATTTTTTATTTCTGTCTTATTTTTACAGCATGTATTATTTTCTTGACAGTCTTTACAACAACTATCTTCTTTCTTTTGCGTTTAGTTTATTCGGTCGGTGGTAGGGATCTTCTTATGACGGATTCTAGTTTCAGTCTTAAGGACTTGTACTGGTGTATGAGTAATATTTTTTAAGAAAATTACTCCATCTCTTGTAATCATACAACAGCCATTATTGTGTAATATAAAGTCTAATCTTATGACAAAATCTACATTTATATTAAGGTCTCTTACCCATAACTTGTCCATTTTATAGCTTGGTTTGTAAAATTCTGAACATGTATTTATAAACCTAATGTATGCCTTATCAACATAATGTCTATATATGTTATGAGTCCCATCCATTTGCATGGCTGCAACTAGTTTCTCTAGAATTTTTATTAAATTAGGTGGAACTATTCTTTTATTTATTATGCACTTTGTGCACCCTGAATCCACTAATGCTAATGTTTCTATCTCATAATCATCTATTTTAATTCTTGCAAGTATCTTTATTGTTCCTAATTTTTTATCTTCATTACATACTAATGCTTCATGGTCTTCTATACTCATTAATTCTGCTTGAGAATCTTCTGGTATTGTTCTTAATGGTCTCATTATTGGTTGTATATTCGATAAACTTATTTGTTCATCTTCGCTATCTGCTTCTTTTTGTTTTCCTTTTTCTAGTTTACATAATCTAGTTTCTAATTCATTTATTCTTGTTTCTAATGTTATCATTCTTAGATTAATAGTAGGGTCTTCAATTTTCTTATGAGTGTCCTCTTTATTTATTTTTATTTTAAATTCTTTTTCTATACACATTGTACATCCTTCTATATAACAATTTTTACATTTAGCTCGTTTGTCTCTACTAGGATACCATTTACAAAAGAAACAAGCATTACTATCCAATCCTTTATTTCTTTCGAACTCATGATTACAGTCTTCCGCTATATTTGCTAAGTTATCTATTGCTTCTAGGTCTAGATTTTTTAACCCTGTTTCATTAATTAATTCTTCTGCTTCTGAGTCTGATGAGTCTGTTTTAATTTTTTCTTCAGTATCTGCGCTTACTATAGAATAGTTACTTTCTGTGTCTGACATATATTCATCTACATTTATTAATGTTTCTTGAAAGTCTTCAATTAGCTGAGAATTTCTTGTCTTATTATTTATTCTTTTTGGACATGTATTTGCTAAGTGCTCTACACTTCCACAAGTAAAGCATTCTAGTTTATTTTTATAATTTCTTTCTGTTCTGTATTTTCTTACATTCCTATTTCTGTCTACGTAGGATTTTCTAGCTGCTGACTTTCTACGATAATATTTCTTTCTACTATATTGAGAGGATAATTTCTATTATGATGTGTTCTATATTTTTTTATGCTTTTTCTTTTTATAATTGTCTTTATCATAGCTTTGAGTAGTGTAAACTACACTTTTACAAAAGTTCATTTCATTTTGTTTAGTTGTTTTTGTATCTGTATATGAGTACATTTTTCTTGTAGTATATCCATTATATATTGTGTTCTATGCCCTATTGACCATTTTAGATTAGGGTTCTGTACTACTCCGTCTCTCTTATTCCATCTATCTTCTATTTCTCTTCCTAAGGCTCCTAGTAGTTTATTAAATAATTTTTTACCTAATTCTTGATCAAAAGCATTTCCACTAATAGTACAGTAATAAAAATAATCGTTTAAAAATTTCTTAATATGGAACCAACTACTTATGCTTGGTCGTTCTAATTTTATTCGCATTTCTTTATAATACTAATAATCCACTATTTGGATCTTCCCCTGTGATTAAAGTATGTATTTTATTAGTAAAATTATATGGATTTGCTCCCATGGATACTAAGTGTTGAAATTCCATTGGAAAATTTTCCTGATAAGCTTCCCATAAAACTTTTACGAATTCTCCTAGAAATGTTTCTAGATATTTATACATTGTTTCTGCGTCTGTATCATTATACGTTTTTGCGTCTGTATCATTATACGTTTTTATATAGTCTACTACTACTACTCCTTTCCAAAGATCTATTACTGAGTTCCATCTTTGTGGATCATGTGCTGCTATATTTAGTATTTTACCTTTATTAGCTCCTTCTTGAAGGATAATAGGTTCTTCTATGGGCATTCTTTTCCCTGATGGTTTAACATTATCTATGGGGTTTCCTGCTATTCTAAAAACTCTTCTCCTCGGTACATTTCCTGTACTTCTATCTACCGTATATTGTTCTCCAACAGTTGTTCTTTGAAATGGACTAGAACTAGACGCACTAGATTCCATTAATTCTTTTTGACTTATTATTGAGTATATCTCTATTTCGTCATCACTATATGGCATCTCTTCTAATATTTTATCAAATTCGTCTGATTTCTTTTGGTACATATTTTCTACTCTATATCCCCAATTATCAGTTCTAGCTTCACATAATTTAAAGTGACTTATGGTTTCTTCTATTGTTAGTTCTCCTAACTTACATCCTTTACATCTAAAGAGTATATTTTTGTTATCTTTATGGAGTCTTTTTGCTTCTTCTATAGCTATGTCTACCGCAAACTCGTCGTATTAGTTCTATATTCATTAAATTTGATTCTATAATTTCATTTTCGTCTAAAGTACTTTCTTCTTCTATGTCTTTTGGTGGTGTATAATTATAATTGGTGAAACGTATAGATGTCTCTCCCCTAGAATTAGTGTACATTAGGTGAGACTCCGGCTGTAGAATCTTTTTTCTATTAAATTCTTCTAGATTCCATTCCATCCCTGCATATTCTTCAGGATTTATTTTTATGGGTTTTATTAGTCTTATTCCTCTATTTCTCATTACTTTTACTACATCTTCTACCTTAATTTTAAATTTTGTATTACTATTATTGGTCATTTTTCCTAGAAATCCTACGCACATTAATAAATTATTACCGTTACACATTTCTTCATATCCTTTGGTCTGTACTCCTATTTTTATGTGTTTTTCAAATTCTGCTAAATTCATTATAAAGTCTGGGCTAATATAAAAAATTCCTCCATTATTTGTCATGTCTACTTCCTTTAGTGCTATTATTGATTTTTTCATGTCTGATCATCTACCGTCATAAATTACTATTAAAACTTTAGTTCCTAAGTTCTTTCTAGTTAATCCTTTTAATCCTACTACTATTAATCCCATATGCATCAAACTTCTTCCAGTATTTTTTATTTGTCTTCTACCTACGGATCTATTAGATTTATTGTAGTAACTTTAGTTCCGTGGTGATAATTGTTCTTCTCTATAATGTCTATATAATTGTCTTTGTACTTGAGAACTGTCCTATATTGTATAAAGTCTTTGGATTTAATAGTTTTAATTGATTTTGTTGGAAAATTTGTATGTCTCTATCTACGTCTATTACCTCACTTAGCTGTTGATTGTTTTCCTCTGGTCTTCTTCTATTTAGGATTCTTGATAAAAGATTATTACCTATTCTATTTTCTGAAAAACTTACTCTGGGTCTTTCTTGTCCTTGCCTTTCTGGTCCTCCTTCGTTTCTTGATCTAGTTGAAAGAAAGTTCATTTTTGTGATTTTCTAATTACTTTAGCTTTTTCCTTCTGAGGTGTTATTTCAACCTTCTTTAATTGTTCTATTAATTCTTCAACTTCTTTATTCTTTGGGGTTTCTATATTTTTCTCCTTTTGTGTTTCACTTATTACTCTTAAGCGTTCACTTATTATTTCAAGCCTTGGAATTATTGTCTGTTCTACGTTCTTAGTTATTTCCAATAGTAAAGAAATTATCGTAATATTCTGTTTTAGTACTATTTGATCAGATTTAGCGTTTGGTATATAGTCTTGTGGTAAAGATATAGATTTTTCTATTAGCTTTGAGGCTTCTTGTTGAACTCTAGTTAGTTTGTTCATGAAAGAGTAATTTCTTTATGCTCTTCTAGTGTCTTTTTCAAATCTCTAATATCGTTTTTTAATTTTTCTATTTGTTGTGTCGTTTGTGTTACTATGTGGTTTGTCTTTATTTCTATTTCTTTGGGCTTTTCTAAAATAGCCTTAATTAACTTTTCTATTTCAGTCTTTATAGGCGATTTTTCTAAACTCAATCTATTAGTTAAAATCTGAATTTTTCGTTCTAATTCTAATTCTTGTGATTTTAGGTAATCAAAGTTTTGTTCTAATTTTTCTAACTTCTTCTTTTGATTAGTTTGAGAAACTTCTATAACTTCTAATATTCTAGTAATATCTTTATTATTTTCTTGAGTTTTTTCACTAAAATTTATGACTAAATCTACTAGTGTATTAAATTATTTATCTTCGCTATGTAATATATGTTCTCCGTTACTAAAATTACACTTAATAATACTATGGTCTTTTAATGCTCTATATTTCTTTTCTGGGTATATTCTTAAGTCTAAATATTCTAGATTCTTTAATGTATCTATTTTATCAAACCTAGTTTATTATCCTAAAGGAATTCTTATTTTACAAACATTCTTTTGATACTCTATATTATCTGTAAGTCCTTTTATATCTTCTCTTACGCCTTGTAATTCCCAAGTTATAGCCGAAATTGTATCTTCATTAATTTGAATTTGTAACAGTCTATTTTCTATTAGGGATGACAAAATTTCTGTATTTATTACTTCTAAATATGCACTTAGGGCCTTTTCAATTTTTCTATATTCTCTTCTTTTCTCTATATCTCTATATAATTTTATAGAGCATAATATTATAGAACATAGACTTAAGAATATACCCAGAAAAGAAATATAGAGCATTAAAAGACCATAGTATTATTAAGTGTAATTTTAGTAATAGAGAACATATATTACATAGTGAAGATAAATAATTTAATACACTAGTAGATTTAGTCATAAATTTTAGTGAAAAAACTCAAGAAAAATAATAAAGATATTACTAGAATATTAGTGTCACGCCCCGAACCATGGCCTGGGCGAAACACGGCACTCGGTGCCTTACTGCATGTGACCGAGCGAACCACATGGCTTGCTGAATCATCATAAGGCATAACATGAGCGGAATATAACGTGAATGCATGATGAGCCTTTATAAAACGTAATAAGTCATAATACTTAATAAAAATACTTGTTTAAACATGAGTGCGGAAATAACATGAATGAGCCAAAAATGGCTATACGACTCCGAAAGTCCGACATAACAAAACTGACTTGTCTAGTCTATGAAACCTCTATCATGAGTCTAACCAGAAAACATGCTTGCTGGGACAAGGCCCCCAGCATACCTTAGATGCATAACTAATTATAAAACAAAGAGTTGACTAAACCCCGAAAAGATGGGCGCACCAATAGCTGATACGAGTCTTTGTCCCTACTGAGCAGATACATCGTCCTGTAAATTTGTACCTGCATCGTGAAATGCAGGCCCCCGGGCAATAGAAAGGGGACGTCAGCACATTGAATATACTGGTATATAAAGCAACTGAATGAAATAACATGGGACATGGGATAACATGATAAGGACTGAAACTGGACATGAACATAAATACATACATATATATAACATGGTAAAAATATCATAAGTAGGGAGAGCAATAACTTATAACCGATCCATTGTCACACCCCGGTCGTGACTAGGGTGTGATGGGCACCCGACCCCTTATTCGGAGCCGAGCGAACCCGCTATCACTTATTACACATATGAACTTTTTTTTTTTCATAAAAAGAATCTGACATCATATAAACTCGTGACACGAATCACAATAACATATCGGCTGCTAGAGCCGCTACGCATGACAACCCGATACCCCTGACTCGTACGCAAAGTCTCTAGCCGTAACCATGAGCGTAGCACGTGTATGTTGACTCGGCAACTCTCCAGGGCGAGTGGAGCTTGCCAACATTGCTGGAACATCTTCCATAATGACTTACTCGTCCGAGGTACTGCACGCGGCATGAAACGAGCGCCCACAAGAAAGGGCGTCGACGAGTAATGTCTACCGAGTATGTAAGGCATGAAAATACTACAATGAAGCATGTAACATATGAGCAATAGCAATATGAGGGACCCAAGATCATGTAACAATATAGAAGGATAAT
>NW_026725754.1:0-53192 GCF_029784015.1 Lycium ferocissimum
TTAGAACTTACCCATTCAGACATAACCCTTGAGTCGACTTCACATTGTATAACCTCAATATAACTCTCAAATTATTAGCTCTTGTTTCGAACGATCCACCTTTTTGTCCTTAATCAATCTTAGTCTGGATTAGAGATTCAAGCTTATGGTTTACTACTTCATGAAATCCCATCTTACTATTGGCAAGACTCGCCAATTAAACTAATATTTAAAGCCTATTACTCAATTCTCAATGCTAAGGTAGAAACTCATCTTTTCCAACTAGTCCTCATATATTTACACCATTAATTCAAGCCTAAGTTGGTAGATAATCATAAGATAAAGCAAGGAAACTGTTATATCTCGCATTTCATGCGTATTCGGAAAAATTGGAAACAAGTTGGAATGGTAGGAATTAAGGTTTCCATTGGATTCTACATAGCGTGCATGTGATGTTCAAGGAAACATTGACGCGGAAATATTAAGGAAGGTTAAGGACATTGTAATGTATTGACTTTGTTTGGTTCATAAGTTGGCTATGGAAAATGTAGATGTGGAAATATCGGAAAAGACTAAGGGCAAAATTGGAATGTCGGAAAATGGTTTCAAGAATCACCAAAAGGTGGGCTAAGGAAATTGGGCTTGGAAAATTTTAAAAAAAAATTAATTATGGAGCCAAGCCCAACCCAAGAGGGTGGCCGGCCATAGCAAAGAAAGAGGGACAAAAATTTAAGTAAGTCATGTGACATGGTCACATGACAAGCTAAGAATAAAAGGGAGGCAAGCTTCAAGAAATTTCAAGAAAGTTAGAGAAAGGAAAAAAAAAGAAGATGAAGAGTGGAGAGGTCATGGCATTCGCCATGACCATTGGAAATTCCACCCTTGGAAATCTTTGTCCAAAAATTAGTTTCTTGCTATATTTCTACCAATTCAAGGTCCCTTAACAACTTGGTGTGATTGGTTTGGAAGAAAGAAGGCTTGTTTCTTCAAATGGACAACTTGTTCAAGTAAAGAAGATTGAAGAAAAAGGTAAGAATTCATTACTTCTAATTATGTTTTGAAGGTTTGTTTGTGTTGTGGAATATGGAAATGAGTAGAATAGATAGAAATATGGAAGTTTGCATGGCAAAGGTGTAGATATGTATGTGGCCGAATGCATGAATTATGGTGTAGTTGGAATGAATTGAACTTTATGTTGTATTTTGATTGTGGTCAATGTAGAATTTGCTTTGGAAGTGAAAGTTGAACAAAAATGGGCTAGAGTGGAAAAAGGCATGTTGGCCGTGAGTTTTAGGGAGATGAACTAATGAGGAATATACTTTGTTTAATATGCTAAATATGTTTATTGTGATCCTTGCAATGTAAATGGAAGCAAAATGATGTAAGTTTGCATTGAAGTGGAATGTAGGAACTTATGTCGTATTTTTATGATTTTACGTTCTTATGATAATTGAGTTGTTAAGGTGTGGATTATGATGATTGTTAATGGATTTGGAAGATGGAAATATGTTATGAATATGTTTGTCGAAGAATGGAAGTTTTGGACGAACTATGATTTTGGTGGAAAGTTGTGTATTTTGTGTAATTTGTGTATATGTGATAAAAATGGTATTGTAACGATTTTAGTTAGTAATGAATGTGAATATGATGGCATTAATTTGGACGTGTGGAGTCGGAATGGAAGTTATGGTATTATGTTGGAAAGTTGGTTAGTTATGTCATGTTGTGTTTTGTTATGATTGTTGGTGTTGTTATTGGGTTGTTGTTTGTTGTCTTGAGCCGAGTTGAATCTCGGGGGTATCATGTTTATAGGGGAAGTGCTGCCGAAATTTCGGTAGCCGGATGGAAACCAAAGATTGAAATATCAACTTGCATGAATAGTAACTGGTAAAGACGACCATTTGCAGATTTTCGACGAAACGGATTTGATTTTTGGCAATCGTGAAGAGCCGGAAAGGTATGTAAAGCTAACCCTATTCTTTCTTTGGCACGTCCTAGATGTACTAGGTTTGAATTTGGACCTCGGGGACAATTCGACCCTTCGAATCCGCTCTCAAAAATTTGCCCTTTTCTTGCAATAGAATTGAATTAATTAGGTTGTAAATGACTAGGAAGTAACCTAAATCTTCCCAACTTTTGTAAACAAAACCCGATTACCTTAAAACCCTCATAAGTGATATTATGAAGTCTAACATATGTAATTTACGTCCGCCACCTCAATTGACCGAGGTGGGCCCCCTATTTTCGATTTTACTCTTTCGTATTTACGATTTGTTTTCAAGCGGCCTTTATGGAATGTTTTAGTTACTAAACAAAAATCATTTTAAATATTTCATTAAGTCCTATGAATCGTTTTGATATGTACTTTGACTTCGAACGTTCTGTTCCGTCATAATCCACTGTGATGTCCGAAAGGTACGTATTATGACTCCGTCCGATTTCGTTGATCTGGTTTGTCATTTGATCTGCCTCATCGAGTCTCTGGACATATGTATGTTATTTTTATTGCATTAGTTTCTCACTACTCCACTCGTGGACGCCTCAATGTTTCCCACACCGAGCCCGGCCTGATATGTTCTCAAGCGTATTCCTCCGCATTATTCGCCGCGCCCCGTGTGAGGGGGGTGTATATACGTACATGGGTTGTGTGTATGATGTGCCATGTACGCTTATTTCGATATCCGTCGATTATGTTCTGATGTGGCCACTTGGTATGTTATGATTTGTTCGGAGATATTCCCTACTCTGAAGTATGCTGTGCTGGCGCGGGACCGAAGGGAGCGCCTCTGTTCTGTTCACCGAGTCCCATAGCGGGGCCGGCTTTGCATATGTTTTCTGCATGCATTACTTATGATTTTTTCCGGGTATGCATTTTGATTCCCTATGTACCTTATGCTTCCTCCGTACATTCTGTTCGATTTGGATTTTATTTATTACGCTTCTCGCTTTACATATTCCGAAGACATTTTCATCGACCCCTTTCTTGGGGTCGGCCGCGTTTCGTGCCGGCAGTAATGCATTTAATCGATTTGTGGATCCGTTGCTTAGGTTATCTGCGTCACTTGTTGAAGTGCTCCTTTGTCCGGAGCAGTGTTTTGGTATAAAACTTTCTCGCTATTGTTTGCACATATTTATTTCGGGTACGACGGGGCCCCGTCCCGTCATATGATTATGCTATGTTCTCGTCCGTTCGTAGAGGTCCGTAGACATGTGGTGTGGGTTCGTATATGCTCGTGAGTGTTGCGTACGATTATGGCTTATCTATGTTTTGTGGCCTATCGGCCTTCGCGCGTCATGCCCACCGGACTCGTCGGGTTATTATTCTCGCTTATTTGTAATATTTTGCTAATTTAGGTTAAGGCACGTACGAGTGCCCAACCAGGGCACGTGTCGCGGCTCACGAGCCGGGTCGTGATGTAAACTCACCCCCAGAAGAAACAAATTCAAATTAAAAACACGGCCTACTGTTTCCATTGACCGCTGCGGCGGTCAAACCACCGTTGCAGCAGTCTCGCTATAGCGGCCAAGTGCTCGCTATAGCGGACCATAAAAGAATCCGACCTCCGCTATGGCGACCATATCCCGCTATAGCGACATCTTTATAGCGAGCCATTGCCCGCCACAGCGGACACAATAAACAACGACTAACCGCTTGCGGCAAGAGGCTCACCGCTATAGCAGTGCCACTGTAGCGGTATCCACCCCGCTGCAGCGATACCACTAAAGCAGTAAGTTTCACAATTTTTCCCAAATTTTCACTCTACCACCCAACATTTCAACCGAGGCCTCACAAACACAAACAAACATGCGCAAAGACATAAAAATGCCATAAGAACTCACCCGTGGCCTCAGAATCCCCAACGGAGGTTTAAATTCCTGCGTCACCCCCCAATGGACTCAACACAACCAAACAATAATCACCAACCGCTCGCGTAAGAGTTTAGCGGACAGGTTTCCCTTATTCGGGGAAGAATAAGACAAGGAAGTGCAGATACCAATTGGAATCTTCTATATACCAACTTGAATGAAGTAACACGAAAGAACAAAGCAAGTGGAAGTTTCCTAAGTGTCCCATAGTCTCTCGCGGATAGATACGGAGCTCTTCGTACAGATCCGTAAGACTCTACTAGACACGTCCTTGTACAATGAGATTCACGAACCTAGGCTCTGATACCAACTATCACGACCCTAACTACCGATCATGTGGGAACCTACCTTATTATCACTAGTAGGCGAACCCTTACCCGTTAACCCATTAATCATTATCCAATTTTAACTCCTTTAATCATTTATACTCAAATAATCGGTGATCATGTGAATGAATAAATAAGTAAATAAAACAATTCATAATTAATAGATAATATAAGCGCGAAAGTCTTAACTATTACATCCCAAGATCTGAAAGTCATCGTACAAGGACTCTAACTAACAATGTCTAAAGAATGAAGTATATCTCAACTATAATAACAATTAATGTCTGGAATAAAAATAGACATCTGGAAAGAGAGATCTGTCAGTGGCATGGCATGGATAAGCTCACCCTGGACCGATCCAAAGAACTAGCTTCAAGCTAGAGATGTAATGACGGGATGAAATCTCTCGGAACACAATCGCACTCAAAAAGCGGTGCAAAGAAGGTAGTATCGTGCAAACACTATGTACCGGTAAGCATCATAGGCCGACTAAGATTAGTTCACGTATATAAGCATAAAATCAACAAGATAAACAGTTAGGCACTTAATACTCAAATCCAAGTCACGAAAATTCCATAACAGAGTTACAACCTAAGATGAAGCTTTTAAACCACAAGTCTGTCAAGTTTCAATAATCTCACCTGATAATCACATGTCCAAGTTCCTTTCCTAGGTAGAGTCACTAGTCCACAATTTAACTCAGTCAATGACCATATCAATACCACAACAGTCGTTTCATCAAACCACACCAAATTCAAAACTACACGAGCCATATAATAATGCAGAATAAAATATAATGATGCGCAATGCAAAATATAATGATGTGCAATGCAATGCACTGGCCAAATACACACTGTACACACATGCTACCAATGCTATACTCGCAAATGGTCATGACCGCAGGACCCATGGTGTCCATGTACCACTCGTTCCGTATTCACTCCTCGACCCGAGCATAAACCTCCGCTCCGTAACGAACCCTGATTTGTGCAACATCAATGTATCCCACATTTTCAGAACGAACCTCGGATCACGAGCCATAATCTAGGTCACATATGTGCCTTTCCATATATCTGTACGCAAACGTATTTCTTGCCCTCTTATTTTCCACTCTCAAATCATCAAGTACCATGTATCAAATAGTATCACAAGTTCAACAAGAAGATTATGTTAACTTCTTCACTAACTTCACATCACAATGTATATCTCAACGTATTCCAGTTCATTAGTATGTATGGACTATGAACAATTAGCAATATCAATATCAAACACAAGGCATCATGTCATAAGTCTTCCAAACCATTTACATCATGCATGAGTGTATGAATGCATAAATGAGTGTAAACGTGGTAAGTCAATGCAAGACAATAAAGCAACAGTGAAGGTACAAGTCACATAACCACAAGTCATATCAAAACTTGGATCAACTCAGCCATGAAATAAATCACACAATCGTCTCAACCAACATAATAGTCTATGTCCCTCTTTACTTCCAGA
Source organism: Lycium ferocissimum (assembly GCF_029784015.1). Taxonomy (NCBI): domain Eukaryota; kingdom Viridiplantae; phylum Streptophyta; class Magnoliopsida; order Solanales; family Solanaceae; genus Lycium; species Lycium ferocissimum. The sequence goes on from NW_026725754.1 coordinate 5,670, forward strand.
TGTAGCAAGTACGCCTCACAACTAAGTCTTGTATTACTAAGAAGCTCCACTTTTCTATGTATTATCATCATAGTAAATGTTATATCCCGCCTTTTTGCATAATCGGAAAATTCGAAATAATTGTGATTTATGAGAAAGGAGGCCATGTTTGAAATTTTCTTAGTATGTGTATGTCGGTTATGGAAAATTGAACGTGAAAACACCGGAGAAGGCCTAAGGGCAAAATTGGAATTTTGGAAATTTATTTTGGAAATTACAAAACATGATTCATGAAAAATTGGGCAAAAAAAAAAAAAAAAAAAAGAATTAAGGCCCAAAGAGGGGGGTGGCCGGCCATTACATGGCCCAACCCACCAAATTAATGAATTATGCATGTGGTTAATATGTATATATAAGGAGGATGGCTTCATGAAGTTTCAAGAAAATCAAAGAAAAATCAAGAGAAAATAAAAAGAGGAGAGCACGGCCAGAGAGAAAAGAAAGGAAAGAAAAGAAGAAAAATTCTTGGAGTTAAATCCTTGGTCCAAAAATTGTGATTTTCCTATATTTCTACTAAGCTTAAGGTGCTCTACAAGTTGGTATAATTTTCAAGTCAAGGGAGTGCTTGTTTTGGCAAGAAGAGATTATTGGAAAAGGTAAGATTTTTATGCCTTTGTGTTGTGAAATGAATTTGTATGTTATAATGATTGGAATTGGATGAAGATTATGGAATTATGGTGTGCATGTGTGTGAGGAGTGTGTAGGCCGTGTATGTGTGTGTATGAATGGCCGTGTGTGTGTGCATGGTTATATAAGTAAGGTGTGTTGGATTTCATGTTGTATTCTAGTTGTGATTATGGTGGAATTCATATTGGAAATGAAAGTTGAATGAATTTGTTGGAAGTTGAAAGTTATTGCTTTATGAAGAAAGTAGACTAATTATGTTATATTGCGATTTGTAGCGATTGTTGTGATTGTTGATGTTGTTGTTGGCTTGTTGTTGGTTATTCTGAGCCGAGATAAATTCTCGGGGCGTCATATTTATAGGGGAGTCTTTCCGAAATTTCGGTAGCCAAATGCCTAACCAAAGTTGAAATGTTAACTTGCATGAATAGTAACTGGTAAAGGTGACCATTTGCAGTTTTTGGACGAAACGGGAATTGAGATTTGAGGAGCGTAAGGCACAACCAAGGTATGTAAAGCCTTCCCTATCTTTCTTTGGCATGTTCTGAATGTAACAGGCTTGGAAGCGAGCCTTGATTGCACTTCTGCGACTCACAATCCAGGATTGAAAATAGCGCCAAATCATTCAGTAAGATTGAACCAAATTCCTCTAAATTGACCTATAAGTATGTAACTTCCATAAATGGAGTCGAAACACTTTAAGATGGTTATGGACGACTCCCTAAGGTTTATTATCCGTAATTTACGTATTCTATTATGGTTGGGTCCGAGGTGGGCCCACAAAACCTTGATATTCCCGGTATGGCTCAAATTGATCTATTTCTGTCCGTTCTTCCTAAGTAACTCTTAATTATGTTTCCGTCCGCTAACCAATGAGTATTATGACCATCTATCTGAATCTTGATATTAGTCCGATATCTGTAACGATTCTGGACACTCGTTCGATATGTCTCGATTGCTCTAGTTGGATCGTTTTCGAACTATTTCGCTTTGTTAAGTCCGTCCGTCGGTCCGTATGCATATGGTTTCTCATTTGTCCGTTCGTGGATGCCTCAATGCTTCCTTCACCGCGCCGGGCCGGGTTTCGTAATTCGTGCACTTCCACCGCATTGTTCACCGCGTCCCTCGGATTGTGCGGGCCGGGATCTCGTCGGTCCGATATGATCCGATTATGATCTCGATTATGTGATATTACGGAGATGGCGGCGGGATGGCATTTGATTTGATTCGTACGTCCACCGCGTCCCGTACTACGAGGGCCGGGTTCTATTACCGTGTCCCTTACTAAAGGGCCGGGATCTGTCTGTATGTGATTGGGATCTGATATCTGATTTGTACGTCTGTATGTGATTATGACTCTGCATGCATGATTCTGTTCGTTACGCTTCCGTATGTCCGATTTGGATCATAACTCGTTCGTCACACTTCGAAAATCCGATTCGGACACCGACCGTCCGTCATACATTTGAGTTCGGTTTTGTCCGAGAGCCTCGTTTGTACGCTTCGTAAGTCCGACTCCGCTATGAATCCGATTCTCGTCCGCTTTATTTCGTACTTAAAATCGCTACGATTTTACATATCCGACTCTGGTTATCTTAATTACGTAAGTTATGTTTCTGCTTTACATACTCGGTACACTTTCGTACTGACCCCCTGTTCTTCGGGGGCTGTGTTACATGCCCTGTGCACGTACGCACCGCGTGATACGCCACCGGTCTAGGACTTGATGTTCTTTGTTTTGAAGAGCTCCTTTGATCCGAGCTTATACTTTTGGTATATATCTTTTGTTGTTCATATGTTCGTATATATGATTTGTTTGGGTACGAGGCGGGGCCCCGTCCCGTCTTTCGATTCTCGTTCGTATGTTAGAGGCCCGTAGACATGATTGTGGGTTATGGGTTGTCACCGTTCGGTTAAGTGAGTACGAGTCTACAATCCGAGTATTTTGTTCATTATGATAGCCCTAACGGCCTCTCGTACGTTTGAGTATGCATATATATGTATATGTTCGCGCGAGGTATTTTATATCCGTATGAATTTATGTAAGCCTAAGCGGGATTAGCCAGGTTGGTATGCCGGACCGTCGGTAGGTACATATGGGTGTCCAGTTAGGGCACCAGTCGCGGCCCACGGGGTTGGGTCGTGACAGTAAATCATACATCAAGGGTTCCTCTACGTATTATCATAAATATATAAATCACAATTCAGGTCTAAACCCAGTATTCCTTCCTTTCTCTGATGATATGTGTCACAATAAAAGAGAATTGAGTATAATACGACAATTCATGCAATAAGTCTAATCACAATAACGGGGCAACGAGCCTCCATCAACAACAATCAACCAAATAGAAATCCATCCCGAATCTCAACAGTATGAATACAACTACACCTCATATTTCAGTACATAAAGTAATAGCGACGAGCCCACAGAATCAGAAGTCATACCAACCTAGCTAATATCCAACCCAAACTCAATGTACGAAGACCTAATCACGCTTTCTCCCATTAATTCTACACAATACATGCGTTTCGCTAGTCAAAGTCTAACTAAAATAAGTCATAACCTACCTGGAATGCCGAGTAACAATCTTGAATCGCCAAACCTTAGCCTTTCTTTCCTCTTTGAGAACCTCAAAATGATTAACGTCTATCAAATATGAATTCTATGTCAGAATATGAATCTACGGATACCCATATTGCCATAGTTTTACCCAAAACCCAAAAATAGACCTAAAATAGCCAAACCCGAGCCACAAGGGAAAAACTGTCATTTTTATTGAAAATTCAGATACAATATAGTCAAAATAGTACTCTGCAAGTCTAAACGCGTACAACGATACCCATAATGCTATACTTTTAGAAAAATGCCCAAAATACCCCTACAATGTGAATCCGCGTTCATGAGGGTAAAACGGGAAATTAGTGCACAATTATATTACCCATCATCTAGTTAATCTTCAATCTTAATTTCTTGAAATTTTATTCATCACAAGATATTCAAATTCATCTTTTCTATTTTTTGCCCTAGGGTTCTTAACCTATTAGTTCTTCACAATTAGTGTATAGGATGACCATGAGATGATGATAATCGACAAGTAAATAAAGAATACTAGGTTAGAATCTTATCCCAAAGTGCTTGTGAATGCTTTTCGATTGCTCTATCCCCAACCCTCTAACTATTGAAGGTTTCATCAATTCTTGGGTTTTAATCTTGCACCCACCATCAAAGAATCTTCTTAAATGTTCAAGGTGGTCCTCACCTACCCGAGATTTGATGACGACATCGTCCACATACACCTCAATCTCTTTGTGCATCATATCATGAAATACAGCGGTCGTCTACCTCATATAAGTAGTATCGGCGTTCTTGATTCCAAAAGGCATTACCCGATATTGATACACTCCCCATGGTGTGATGAATGTCATCTTTTGAGCATATTCTTCATCCATCAATATCTGATGATAGCCTGCGTAACAATCCACAAAAGATTGCACCTCATGTTTGGCGCAGTTATCAATAAGTATGTGAATATTTGGGAGTGGGAAATTATCCTTTGGGCTAGAGCGGTTAAGATCACGCTAGTCCACACAAATCCTTATTTTCCCATCTTTCTTTGGTACCGGGACTATGTTTACCAATCATGTCGGGTACGATGTCACCTCGACAACCCCTGACTGAATCTGCTTTTCTATTTCTTCTTTAATCCGGATGCTGACATCGGGCTTAGGCTGCTTGATTTCCTGTTTTACCGGGGAAAATCCTTCGAGGATCGGCAACCTACGGACAACAATATTCGTACTCAAACCTGGCATATCGGCGTATGACCAAGCAAAGACATCTTCATACTCTTTCAGCAGACTCTGATACCCTTCTTTTTCAGCTTCTGTCAAGTGCACACTTATCCTAGTTTTCCGAACCAACTCCTCACTTCCTAGATTAACTGCCTTTGTTTCCTCTAGGTTTGGCGTTGGTCTGTTCTCATATTCTTCTTCGACATCTATCAACCCTTCTGGTTCAGTTATCTCTTCTTCTTGATCGTTATTTTTACTTGTTTCGTAACATGTCATGACATTATTTGTGGCCTCTGTATTATTACTGTAAAAAAAAAAAAAACACGGTTATTAATCATGCAAAAGCAATTTTAACTGCGTATTATATTAATCACATATATATAGGTATAGTAAAATGATTGTGTCTTTATTATGATCTTTGAGGCGTTTCCATTGAAATTTGAAAGAGTAACACAAACTGTGGTCCTGACTCGGAATGGAACATCGAGCCATTTCTGTTATTAAACAACACGTAAATAAAACATGAAAAGGTGATAAGCCGGGCCTCAAAGCCGACTTTTGCCGGGTTTTTTTTTCTGAAAATGAGCATTCTTTCTACCGCAGAGTGAACAATGGGGTAGATGTCCATCCGCTTGTTGTCTCTCCTGGTTCAGCATGGCGAATCTCTAATGCTTCAAAGCATTCTTCAATGATGGTTGCGCATTCTTCATCCCAAACAACATCCTTAAACTCTCTTAGGATCCTACATTGTGACCCAATGGGCATCTTTGTGAAGGATCGGTATAGGTGAGGGAAAGACTTTCTCATCTTAACGGGACCTCTCGGCCCATATTCTGCTTCTTCTTCTTCTGCCTCACATGGCTCGTATCCAACTTCAAATCGATACTTCCTATGTTTGATACTCACTGGTTCTCTGATTCCTTGTAAGTTCTTTCCTAGACCTTTCCTGGGCGCAAAACCACTCCTTATCATAGTTGTTGCGACCATTTTGTACACTAGTGGCATATGGGTATCTTTATTATCTCCTCTATGATCTACCATGGCTAGCTCAATAATGTGAAAATCGGCGCCCACTGGCGACTTCTCTATGACTGGCACAGAGTTATCTGGATAGTTGTGGACACTTCCCTTGACGTGAATCACGACTTCTTGGCCATCCCATATGAATTTTAGAGATTGGCATAACGAAGATGATACAACCCCGGCGGCGTGCAACCATGGTCGGCCCAATAATAGGTTGTAGCTTATTTTGATGTCCATGATAACGAACTCCACTACGAACTCTGCGGGGCCTATTTGTATGTGTAGATCTATTTCTCCAATCGGTTCGCTGGTTGCACCATCATAAGCTTTTAAGTTGGTCCAACTCTAGCGGATTTTGCCAATATCATACCCGAGTTGTTTCAGAGTCATCACAGGGCATACATTTAACCCAGCTCCTCCATTAATCAGTACTTGGGGAATAATCTTGTCATGGCATTTGACTGTTATGTGCAGGGCTTTATTATGGGACTTCCCTTCCTTTGGTAATTGTTCATCAGAAAATGATAGCCTATGTGCTCGCATGACATATCCCACAATCTCAGCCAATGTTTCGCTTGTAGTGCCGGCAGGCACTTAGACTTCATCCAAAGCTCTCATCAAGGCTAAGCGATGTTGAAACAAACTGAGTAGTAATGACATTACGGATATCCTGGAAGGAGTCTTATGCAGATGCTCAACAATCGAATAATCCTTAATTGGCATTTGCCTCCAAAAGTTTTCGCCCTTCGCCTTTAGTGATTTGTCTTTTCTGAGGGTTTTCATGACGAGGTGCTTGACACGAGGTTCTTGGGGGCGTAACATCTTCCGATTTGGTCATACCACGAACCACGAAGCTTATCTCTTTTCTTTATTGACCAATCATTTGGTGCGGTAGTTTGATCACAAAGGGTGCATTCTCAATTGATCCTGATGTTTTGAGTATGAATGGCTCGTTATGAATTTGAATGATTGTTGAGGGATATTTGAGCACAAAACGCTCTCTTTTGGCTATGATAGATATCTCATACTTCTTTCTCAAAGGGACTAGCACTTCTTCCGGCTGCTGTAATGACAACGAGGTGACGGTGCTCTCTAACCCTTCCATATCTGGATGAATTATCATCGGGCTCTCTTCCCATTCATCACCTCTTTCTATCATGTGAATTTGGTTTCCTCCATGCTTTGGGAGCAGATTTGTGTCCACATTTGGAGGCGTTGGTTCTAGGATAAGCTCATGATTGTCAATCATATCATGTAATTTGTGCCTTAGGTTTATGTAATATTCGGTGGCATGGCCAACTTGTTAGAATGATAGGCGCAAGTGAGATCTGGCCTGTACCATCGATCTGTGGGATTGGTAGGTTTTGGTGGGACGGCGCTTATTCGCCCGACGTCTCTTAGCTTAGAAAATAAACTTGTCCTTGATTCTGGAAAAGGAGTGAATGCTCTAATAGGTTTCCTTTGGGGTGCCTCATAGTTTGTTGGCGGAGGCTGGTTCTGGAAAGTCTGGTTTTGTGGGGCTTGGTTATTGGGTGCTGGCATTCAATAATTTGGTTGTGGAGCTCAATTGCTTGGTGCGGGTATTTGGTAATTTGGTTGTGGAGCTTGATAACCAGGATGTGCGTAGCACACAGACATTGGGCTATATTGGGGTGAAGTGGTTATATAGTTGGTTGGTAGAGTTGATTTGTTAGTTATCTGAATTTTTCTGGGATACCTCTTTTCCTTGGCTTTTCAGGCTAGTAGCTCTAGAAACATAGGCTATATCTTCTCTTTTCTTTTTGCCACCCATGGCACCAGATGCACCTGATCTGTTTAGTAAACTAACAATTCTTCCAGTCTTGAGGCCATCCTCGATATCTTCCCAACGGCAACTTAATCTGCAAAGGAACTCCCTTTCATAGTTATCATCATATCAAAGCAATCAGCTTCTTGGTACCGTATGAATGCGGCTACCATTTCGCCTTAGTCATGGGTGGTTGCCTGCACGCGCTTCATCTCTCCAGTGACTAGCATATTCTCGGTAGGTTTCAGTCGATTTCTGATGAATTTTCTCCAATGAATAGTGATCAAGCACTTTTTCCACATTGAAGCGGAATCTTTCCATGAATGAACTTGCCATTTCTTCCTATGTTTTGCATCGGCTAATGTCTTGAGAGATAAACCATTCCATAGCCATTCCTGACATACTTCGACTAAACAACCTCATGACCAAAGCTTTGTTTCCGCCATTTCCAACCAATTGGTCGCAGTAAGCCCTCCAGTGGGCCTTGGGATTGCCCGACCCATTAAAGTGATCAAACATGGGAATTTTGAAGCCTTTTGGCAGACCTAGGTCTGGATGTATGCACAAATCAGAGTATCCTAAGCCCTCTTTCTTTTTAGAGCCATGTTCCAGTTCAGCGATTTTCTTCCCCATCTCCTTCTCTATTTTGTCTATTCTTGCTTCAATCCTAGCGCAGTGGAAGCAGCAATCCCTATTCCTTCCTGAGAATAGATCCCCAATAGCTCTGTCACGACCCAACCTGGGGGCCACGACGAGCACCCGGTGCTAGCCCACCCGGGCGCCCCTTAACATACTTATACATCACATTCTAAGTGAGCCATATAATTATATCACACTTTTCAGTCATCATCATTCTAATCTCATCGGGCAACAACATATCTATATCATCAATAACATCTATGCCCACATAAATGTACATGTGCCAACAAGGCGATCAAAACAACATCCCAAAATATAGGCCGACAAGGCCGAACATATCTAACCATATATACCATGTCTACGAGCCTCTAGGAAGGGTACATCATATCATAACATATGGGCGGGATAGGACCCCGCCGTGCCCATGAATATACACACAAAAGAATCTATACCAAAAGCTGCAGCTCCGAATGAAATGGAGCTGCGCTATGTAGTCCCTACGAAAATACGGCTATGGATCAAGTCTGTCTCCACTGCCACTGCGGCATACGACGCATCGTCCATAAACAAAAGGACGTCAGTACGAAGAATGTACTGAGTATGTAAAGCATGATTAATATCAATATGGAAACATAATGGATAACATATGAATTAGCATAAGATGGGAGATAATGGCATCATCTTCATAGCACTTACCTACTTTCCATAGGGACGTTCCATTTCTATTTCGTACTCGCGTACATACATTCGTATTCTTGCTCACTTACCTTTCGTATCTGTTTTCATATTAGCATTCATGTCTCCTTTCATGCTGATGCTCATATCATATACATTGCATATTCATAGCCCTTACTTGGCGCCTACACTGTCTTAACATATTCATACTCTAATTGATGTTATATACATAGCGTAGTCGTACTCATATAGATGTCCTATACTTAACTTATTCGTACTCATATAGATGTCATACATATAGCTTAACCGTACTCATATAGATGTCACACATATAGCTTAACCGTACTCATATAGATGTCATACATATAGCTTAATCGTACTCATATAGATGTCATACATATAGCTTTTATATTGCGTACCCGACCACGAAGGTTCGGTGTTTCACGTACCTGGCCCTACCAAGGCTCAGGGTTATTATTCGTACCCAACTGCAGTGGTGCGCGCGCGTCGTTATATATAGATATACATACATACTTACCTTCTATATTCTACCCGGCCATATGAGCTCGGGGTTCACAATAGCCTCTCATGGGCACACATACGTATACATATTTATCATATTCTACCCGGTCATATAAACTCGGGGTTCACAATAGCCTCTCATGGGCACACATACATACAAGCTCGTATCTATCTTTAGTCTTGTTACTATCGTCATTCATTACCTTCTATCCTTAGAGTATTACTCATCGTATAAGGAACTTAGTACAGTCATATCATTTGAGCGTCATTTGCTTAATAGCTTCTCGAGCTAGGATCATTAGAGAGTATCATGAACTCATAAGAGGATGAACATTTGGCCAAAGAACCATGCCTTACGAAAGAAGGGTTAGCCTTACATACCTTTTCGTGCAACTATTCTATCACTTGAGTGTTCTTCTTCAAGGCTCACGTTCTACCTTCATTGAAGTGCATACTCATATTAGATGATGGATAGCATTAGCATTCATGACTAACTCTAGAGAAAGTCGGACGGCATCTCCTCTATTTATACTACTTTCCTCACATCATATATCAATTCCCAAACATCAATAATAACGTTCACAATATCATCGCAATAGCTTATAGTCATCTACATTACTCTTGCTTCACAATTCACTTCAATTTTTCATATTCATAGGCGTAACTCGACAATACGTTCATTCACTTACAATGTCGTTTTACACACTCTCAATAGCATTTATAACATGATTATATTCATAAAGCATCAAGAATCATCACTCGTTCCAAACGTTTACTCAAAAGTGCTACTATTCACACATTCATGACCCATTACTTATATTCTTTTGTAATCCAAGTGTTTCATCTTCCAAATACTTTATATAACATGGAAACATCATAACACTTACCTTAGATGGTGTAGGATTGAACCTTGGTTGCATATACCTCACTTGAGCTAAACCCTAGATTTTCCTTCACTTGAATTTCTTGCTTTTGATGAACTTTAATGGGTTCTCTTAATTTGATTCACTTGTATTGATGATAAAAACCTTAGATTTCCTTTGGATTCTTGTTCATGAAATGTATATGAAGCCCTAGAAGTCTTAGAGAGAAGTAGAGAGATGTTGAAAATGAAATAATGAAGTTGGAAACTCATTTAAAGACTTAGAACATTTCGAGTCCTGTTTCGGGTGTTCCACGGACTGTTCCACGGTCCGTGGAACCCAATGCTGTCCGTGGAGCTGGTCGTGGTTCACGACCAGCCAGCTGCCTTCTCTGCTAGCAGTTCCACGGACCCATCCACGGTCCGTGGAACCCACTGCTGGCCGTGGAACTGGCCGTGAAACTCACTGCCACACCAAGTTTGGTCCCGTCGTCTCGTTTGATCTCCAATCCTTATGGAACCTTCTTAGCACTTGTTTATCACTTCATTAACAATCTAAGGGGCGTTATAACTCTTCCCAACGCATCATTAAGTTGTCATCAACTTACTACTCATAAATCCTTTCCGATACTTATCGTATACATGGCCTTCTCTTGGCAACTTTCTCGTCTAACATCGAATGTCTTCCAAATCTTATTTGCAATCATCAAATGCTATTTCTCACTTATCGAACATTGTATACTTCGTATTCCTCATTAGCCTACTCACTGTGCATCAATGGAAAATTTTCCGAGGTGTAACAAGCTTGCAAATGAGGAATTCTTCCGCATTGAGCGTAGCTGCTATGCGGCTACGGCTAGCCGATCATATCATTCCTCTTGAAGTCTACCCGGGCGCACTTCTTCATTCATCCATTTAGGCCCGACTAGGATCACGTGGATCCAGGGAACTTGGCATCACCCCCCCCCCCCCCAACACAACTAGCATTTAAAAGAACATGCGCTCAGAGTCCATTTGCTTCATAGATTAAGCTAATGTTTTCTCAAAATTGATACCATAAATAGATATCACCAATATGGAGAATAATCCCTGGTACAAATCTAGGGAGAACTCGTGGAGTAATGAAAGTTTGCAATTAGAAATTTGGATAGAAAAGTTAGAAAAGGCTACTTCAAGGTGGAGTAACTCTATGCTGCCATAAAATCATGCACAGAACATAATCAAACTTCACATGATTAGAAGCAGCAAATGCCAACTGACCGTTAAAATTTATGATGCTATCAGCAGCACTTACTTAAAACAAGTCTGAACTATTTTTATAAGTGTATCCAAAAGTAGAGTTCGTTTTGCATGTCGTTTTCCTAGATTACATACCCTCTCTGGTCCAACACTACCCTCGGCCATGTACAATGTTCATTCAACACATAGAAGCGAACACAAACGACAATATTCCAAATTTAAGCATTTGTGTCACTTCTAACCACAAGGAACAAAACCTTCTCAAAATGAAGACTAGAATTATCTAGCACGACTGCACAAGATTTGGGTCAAAAGTAGACGAAGACCAAACCTACACTGTTTTCCTATCTTCTAGACAATGGAAGAGGCAATTCATTTGAGGGTTGGCGAGAAGAATAGCGATCGCTGGTTACTGTCTTTGCTTGTTAAAGCAACTATCAGATGAACGAGACAAAAAAGCTATTGTTAGAATTATTTAGTTAGGCTTTTGACGAAACAAAGCATTTCTTTTCTAACTCTAACGTGAAAGTAAATAGACAAAGGGTGTGTTCGGCGTGAAGGAAAATGTCAATCTTGGAAAATAAGTAGATTTCTTATTTATTCTTTTTTGTGTTCGATACGTAAGCAAAAAAACTATCCTAATAACATTTGTGTATAACCTAGACAAATACTATGACAGATAAGGGTGGGGGTAAGGGTGTGGGGTGGTGGGAATGGGGCCTACGGGGGTGGCGGTGAAAATGAGGTGTGTTGGAGGGTGGGCAGAACACAATCAATGTGAAATGCACTTATGGAACTTATTTTCTTTACTTCCACTAGATTTTCCTCAATTTTAAGAAATTATTTCCCTAAAAGAAATATTTTTCAAAACTTATGACCAATGAAATATAAGAAAATTGGAAAATATTTTCCTCCATACCAAACACGAGGCTGTAGCAAGAGCAACCAGGACTAGCAGTTTATGTAAATCCTGTTTTGTTGCGTAGAGAGGTAGACTCCTTCCTTGCAAGTGACTGAATGATACAATCCTTGTGGGTTACTCCAATGTTACCTCCGTCTCAATTTATGTGGCACACTTTTCTTTTTTGTCTAACCTAAAAAGAATGTTATTTTTTATATTTAGAAATTATTTAACTTGATGGGATGATTTACAGCCATATAAATATCTAAAACTTGTTTTGAACTACAAATTTCAAAAGTTTTTCTTTCTTTCTTAAACTGCGTAGCTAGTCAAATAATGTCACATAAATTAAGACGGAGAGAGAAACATTTCTTGCTTGGTGCAGATATAGAGTACAACTAGTTGGCAGGAAAAATTACAACTGAGAAAAAGACGGATAAAAAGGTACAACAGGAAGCCTGTATCGAGATGTGTAATATATAAATGGTAAAAGACAAAATTGTCCTTTAAGGTATTAGAATTGACTCAAAAATCCTATACTTCCACCTATTGGATCAAATTTAGCCCTCCATCCACTTATTAGACTCAAAAATGCCCTTAACATATCAAACATGGCTCAAATATGCCCTACTTCCACATACGGAATCAAATTTGCCCCTAACGTTATTTTTAGGCTTCAAATTGCCCCTCCATTAACGACATAATTGTATATATTTAATTAATAATTAAACATGTGGTCTTTAATTATTGGTCTACATAAAATTCTAACCCAACTCAAATTGACTCAATCCATTTATGACTTAATCCAATACAAAACCCAATTTTAAATTAACGCAGCTAAGGGATATAAGAATTTTTTACCTCAGCTATATGAATCAACTGAAAAAACCACAAAGACCAGCTCTCTTCTCTCTCCTCTCCCATGCAAACCCTAACCCTAATGTAGTCACATGGTGGCACCACCTACTAGCCAGCCGTCAACGGCGGTTGGCCGCACCTTTGGATATCTCATTATCATCCAACTTCCCACCTCTACCATCAGTGACACTCCCCGCTAACAACCCTACTCACCCGCCTCCCCCTACTATCCCTACAATTTCATATGCCAATACTTTGATAGATCTAGATGTTGTTTCCACGCATGCGTGTGATCCCATTCCCTTAAAGAAGATTACATACGTAGATGGGATTCCTTACGTAAAATGGACATCAAGTGAAGTTGCTAGAATGGAAGTGATAGAGAATCTACAATATGCAATAGTTGGTAAATTCTCATACGGGTGGCCAGAGTTGGAAGAGTTGAAGAACATCATTCCAACTCAATATGGTGCTAAAGGAAAGTGTCAGATTGGATTTTTCAAAAACAGGCACATTTTAATATGATGTATAGATTGGAAGATTTCGTTACTATTTTATCCAAGAGTGCTTTTTGGCTCAAGTCGAAGGATGGATTTTCTTATCAGATGAGACCTTTAATATATGATTCAAGCTTTAAGATTGATGAGGAAACCACGACTGCTATGGCATGGATCTCGTTCCCTAATCTTCTTCCAACTTTTTTTGTGAAACAATCATTATTCTCACTAGTTTTACGCTATTGGAAAGCCATTACAATTGGATCTTGCCACTGTTAACAAAAATAGACCAAACTGAGCTAGGGTTAAAGTGCAAGTAGATTTATTGGCAGATTTTCCTAAGTTTGTGATGATGGATATAGAAGATGAAGATACTAAGGAGATTCGTAGTGTTAGAGTGAAGATTCAATATGATAATCTCCCAAAGTACTGTACTGAATGTATGTTACAAGGTCATTCTAATGATGACTGTCGAGTCCTGCATCCAGATATTGATAAGACTGTTAATCAAGGAAATAAAGATGCTGCTCAGGTTCAGGTTCAGGTTCAGGTTCAAGGTGATGATAAGGAGAGGGTAGATGAGCCTAGACAAGAACAAAGGAAGAAGGAGAATAGAAGAGGTTATAGAGGATGGAAAAAACCTATTCAACAGTATCTTCCCAAGGTGTTATCTAGGGGCAAGGTGGTGACTTATCCTGGATCAAAGAATTATGTAGATTCAACTGGAGGGGAGAACAAGGCTGAGGATAGTAATCATAAGGGTGATGAGGGTAACATGACAAAGAATCAAGATATAGTGATCAGCATTAACAAGTTTGATGTCCTATCAATAATTAATGAGGAGGAAGAATCCAGCAAAGTGAATAATGTAACAGAAGTGGTTAATGCCAATGTGGAAAATGATATTCAGAAAAGTGGTGAGGATCAGGTAGTGCAAACTCCTAAGTTAAGCACTAAGGATTGGGTGGAAAAGAACTTTAATCAGGTGGTAAGTATACCTGAAAGATCCCCAACTGGTACAGATGAATAGAAGAAAAGAGGAGGGGCTACTGAAGGCTCTTCATTTGCTATAATTGCAAAGGTGGAGGAGGAGGCAACTAAACCTGTCTCAGGGGCAAATGAGGTGGACATTGGAAAGGATCTTCAAGAAGTTGAAGATATTGGTCATTTAGGATGTAAGGATAGTATTGATGAGGCTGAAATCACAAAGAAAGCAGGTGACAAAGAGAAAGATAAATGTATTATTCAACTGCCAATAGCAAAAGAAGTATCAAGTGACATGCTACCAATTTGCCATGAGGATCAGGTGCCAGCATATGATGTTATGGAACCCTCAGGACTAGATCTAGTCCTATATGAAGGTGAAGAAATGGCTAATGATCCAGTGGTAATGGTTGAATGTAGTACAGAAGTTCATGATGCCAATGAAGGAAAGGAGATCATAGGACTGGAAAATAGTACTCATGAGGATCATATTGTAGACTTTGCTAGAGATGAAGAAACAGTAGATGCAGAGAAGGAGAGCATTGTTAATACACATTATGCAGTAGAGAACTCACAAGGCAGCCAAATTGATAAAGCCTTTTCTCAAGGTTGTTATCCACCTGACACAGAAGCCAATGTCTTGAAGGAGGATCGAAATCTTGAAATCTTGGTGATGAAGGAAAATAATCAAATGATGCAGGTGACTAAAAAAGTATCTCCCACTAAAGAATTGCATGCTTTAGTTTCTCATGATACGAGTAGTATGGATAAAATCAATGAAGAAGATTTGTTGAAAAATCAATCAGGCAAGAATACAGACTTCGGCAGGATGGAAGAAGAGGAAATATTGCAGCACAGGAATGAAATATCTAAAGCTGCTGATTTGATTCACAAAGAAGTCAACAAGTCTGAGAATGGTAGGAAGAACAAGAATGGTGGTGAAATTGGATATGCTAAGATCAAACGTAAGAAGATACAAACAGGATCCAAAGTTAAAGAGGAGGTGTAACCAACTAGGATTCTTCCAAAGAGAAATCCTACTAACAAATCTAATTTCCAATGATGAAGTCCTTCTTTTGGAGTATTAGATCAGTTAATACTCAGAAGGCTTTCCATAGAGTTCAAATGCTGCACAAACATCATAAGTTTGTCCTCACAGCTTTATTGGAGCCTTTTCAACAATCAAGGCAAATTGATAGATATAAGAGGAGATTGGGTATGTAGTATGCTAAATATAATTGTAATAACAAGATTTGGTATTTTTTTACTGATGGAATTGATGTGGAAGTATTAATGGACACTGAACAACAAGTGACTATTAAGCTTCTATTTCAGGAGAGTTGTAGGCAACTAATCTCCACAATGGTTTATGCAAAGTGTGATTCTGCTGCAAGATTAGAGTTGTGGGATAGTATATATTCCTTGGAAAGCTCTATGAATTTACCATGGATGGTTGGTGGGGACTTTAATGTTATTTTGATGGAGATAGGAATACAAGATATTTTCATAGTCTTGTAAAAGGAAGAAGAAAGAGGTTGTTGCTTACAAGAATACAAAATGCAGATGGTGAATGGGTGGACAATTTGGATGATATTCTTCTTGAAGTTATTTCATTCTATCAAAATCAATTTTCTCGGGAAAGTGGTGGAGTTGACTCAAATTCTTTGGATCACATTCCTGAGAGAATCTCAGAGGATCAAAATAACTTCTTGTGTGCTAAACCAACTCTTGAAGAGGTGAAAAATGTTGTTTTTGCATTATCAGCTGATAGTGCTTGTGGACCTGATGGTTTTTCTGGAGTTTTTTATCAAAGGTGTTGGAATATAGTTGGTCTTTGATGTGCATAATTTGATCAGTAGCTTTTATGAGGGACAAACTTTACCAAAGTCAGTAACTCATACAAACCTGGTCCTCTTGCCTAAGAAAGAAATAATCAACACTTTCTCAGACCTGAGGCCAATCAGCCTCAGCAATTTCATAAACAAGATTATTTCCAGACAATTACATAATAAGCTAGAGGTGATTCTGCCATCTCTAATATCTCCAAATCAGTCTGGATTTGTAAAGGGTAGAAATATTATTGAAAATGTGTTGCTTACTCAAGAATTGGTGGCAGATATCATAAAGAGGGGGAAACATGCTAATGTCATCATTAAGCTAGATATGGCAAAGGCTTATGATAGACTTTCTTGGAGGTTCCTTGTTCAAGTTCTCAGAAAGATGGGATTTGCAGAAGAGTATGTAGACATAGTATGGAGATTAATTGCTAATAACTGGTATTCCATTCTCATTAATGGACAATCTTTTGGTTTTTTCCATTCTACAAGAGGGGTCAGACAGGGAGATCCTCTATCTCCTGCTCTTTTTATTCTAACTGCTGAGGTACTGTCTATGGCTCTTAATTCATTATTTGAAAAAGACAGTTTTAGAGGATATGGTATGCCAAAGTGGAGTACAAAGTTGAATCATCTGTCTTATGCAGATGATACTATCATATTTGCATCTGCAGATAAAGCATCCTTGGAGATGATTGTGTCCATTTTTCATGATTATGAGAGAGAATCTGGACAAAAAATTAATGCAGACAAGAGCATTTTTTTATATGCATAAGAAGGTGGATAATGAGCTGAATCAGGAGGTACAGCAAATAACAGGCTTCAACAAAGGTGACTTCCCATTTACTTATTTGGGATGTCCTATCTTTCATGCTAGAAGGCAGAAGTTGTTCTATAAAGATATGATGAAGAAAGTGAAGGACAGGTTGCAGGCTTGGAGAGCTAAACTACTGTCATTTGGAGGGAAAGTTGTATTGATCTCAAGTGTTTTACAAAGCATCCCCATTTATCTAATGTCTGCTATGGTGCCCCCAAAATGTGTCATTAAGGATCTGCACAAGTTATTTAATAGATTCTTTTGGCAAACCAAGGAAGAAGGAAGAAGTAAGCACTGGTCAGCATGGGAAAATGTATGTTATCCTAAGAATGAGGGAGGATTAGGCTTCAGATCTTTACATGATATATCCAAAGCATTGGGTTACACCCTAGAAAATTTCGCGTTACTAAGGTAACAGGCAGACGGCTTAATGTGAGCTCAAGGAGGAGCAAATATTACAAGTATAAAGAATGAAATTCTATTGTATTAGCATGAGGATGGCATGAGTATGATATTTGAAATTCGTACAATATGATTAGAATGATACGTTAAAAGATATATAGCCCTCGTAACCGTAAGCTGAGGTGGGGCCCACATGTCGGGATTTTATAAAGGGCATATGACAAGTTATATGAATAGTACATGGGAAGTTGATCAATTTTCAAGAAGGACTCTTGAGCCAAATCCAAGTGTAAGCCCTCCAAAAAGATGTTTTTAAGTTACGTTTTCGGGTGATCTGACTTCGGGAGGCCATAACCCCATCATTATTTGGGAATTTGGGAAAACTCCAAATATAAAAGTTGTAGATAATTCAATTAGCTTTCCAACCATAAGTCGTGGGCCTTCACACGACATAGGGATAAAAAGTTATGGACGTTTTAAGACATAAAGGTCAAGCTAGGCAGTGGGCTCGGCCCAACCCGACTCCAAGTCGGGTCAGGCCCACTTCCCTTCCTATTTAAGGAGAATTTTCACCCTTATCATCCTCATTCATACCAAAAATTCCAAAACATGGCAGAGAGAGAGTGAGGGGATTTTAGAGAGATAAAGCAAGGGTTCGATCAAGTTCGAGGCCCCGAATCCCGAGGCTCGTGAAGGATAAAGTGTAGTACGAGTTGTCGTCGTTTTAAGCTAATTATTGAGCTTGGGGGATGATATTTCGTGGTTGAGCTCTGCTAAGGTATGTATAAGGTTCCTTTTATGTTATTAAAGTGTTTATTTAGAGTTTTAACGGATTAGAACGGAGGAAATAATATTAAAAGCTCGTTTGGCATTTTTGGAAAGTTTATGAAGGTGGGGCTGTTTCAGGGGAGTTAAATGGATGGAAATATCTGAGTTATGATGTATATTGATTGTTGATATTGTTGTTTGATGTTGTTAATAATTTAGCTGAATTAGATTTTCAGGGTTGTCCAGTTTATAAAGGAAATCTTTGTTGAAAATCCGTTAGAAATAGAGATAAGTTTAAGGGATTGATTATAAGGATATATATTGGATTGATTGTTGGTAAATTGATATTGTTGATAGATTAGCGTGACCCGAAGATGGACTGTGGTTAGCTGGAAAGCGGCAAAGGTATGTAAGGCAAACCTTTCTTCCTTTGGCATGATTCTTGTTGTTATTCATTCTATATGTACTCCATATGATTCCATTCTTAGACGAGTAAGGTCTAAATGTTTCTTGTGATGGCTTATTGATATTGTACTCTAAAGGGAACACCCATAAGGTGCCAAGTTGAGTTGTGTATATGGTTTTACAAATGATTTCGAATAAACGAGTTTTATACTAAAGGAAACATAAAGTTTGATTTTCAAAACCACTCCGAAGGGGGTGCGAGATTTTACTACTTCATTTCATTTACGATTTATGTTTACATTCCATAGTATCATCCCTTTGTATTGATATGATCATTTATTCTTTGTGTAGGGCAATAAGATGAAATTGAGTAGAATATAAGTAGTAATAATTGCATAACAATTCTACCCTCAAACCTGGAAGTATGTCCTCCTAAGTCTGGTGAGATACAAATTTGATAACATCTTATGAAAGACTAAGGCTAATAACTGGATTGTGATGAATTGATTAGTGACTTATGATATGAATTGAAATTGATATTTGTGGATTGAGTTTGTGTTGATATGTGGTGATATTAAGCGGAAGCGAGGGCTGCCCGAAGGACAATATTATTATTAAGCGGAAGCGGCGCTGAAGAGGCCATTATTATTAAGCGGAAGCGCGCCCGAAGGGGCCATCATTATTATGCCGGAAGCGGCTGTCCCAAGGGACTATTGTGATACTAGCCGGAAGCGGCTATCCGAAGGGACCATTCTGTTAACATGTCGGAAGTGGCATGTGTGTTGGATTGCATTATTTACTTAAAGATTGTTTTGAGACTTCGTGTGCACATTTATGTTTCGTCCAGCGAAGGCTGCATGTATTGAGTTAGATTGTGATTTCTTCTCTCCTAAGTCAAATTATGATTATGATTTGTTACCACCTTACATATTCAGTACATTGTCCGTACTGACGTCCCGCTACACAGGGATCTTTGCGTTCATGCCCGCGGCCCCCGCATTGTTTGGCGAGGTTAAGTGTATAGCTAGGATGCTTGACATCGAGTTCGGGATTGGCAAGTTCCACCTCATTGCGAGCCGTGCTAAGTCATGTATAGATATGTATGATTATGGGTATGTCGAGGCCACGTCCCGACTCATAATGTTCGGTTTACTTCTTAGAGACTTCTGCAGACAGTGTCTTGTGGTATGTTTGTCGAGATGTCGACAAAGTGATGTCAGTTGAGTCATTTGTGGATTTTAAAAGAGTATGTATTTTATACGATTTCAATTGGTTTAAAGTACTTATTTGATTAAAAGTTTTCATAATCGTTATAAAGATAATGATTTCTATTTCAAAAAGTTTTATGTTTTAAATTTTTTTGAAATGGCAGGTTTTGATAGAGCGAATGTCTAAGGGTTCGCTCGACTCTGATGAGAGTCGGGTGCCCGTCATGCCCTACCATTGCTAGGGTGTGACACATTGTTTGCTAAACTTTGGTGGAGATTCAGGACAAGCAGTACACTGTGGTCCAATTTCATGTGGAACAAATATTGTAAAAGGTTCAGACCAACTGTGGTTCAGTGGAAAGGGGATCTCGGACTTGGAAGATGATCGCAAGCTAGAGATGAAATGGAACATGGTATTTGGTGGGAACCCAAGAATGGATCTTCTTCAATCTAGTTTGATAATTGGTCTAAACTTGGTGCTTTGCATGATCTGATACTTATTCATTATCAAAATGAAGTTTTAGGAGATGAGCTTGAAGAGTTGATGAATGAAAGTCAGTGGAACTATGCAAAGCTACAAGAGGTGTTACCAGCAGACATTATTGATCATGTTAGAATGGAACTGGGACATTTTGTGAGAACAAATGAGATAGATAAGCCATGGTGGATGTTCACAAGCTCTGGTAAGTTTACAGTTAAAAGTGCATGGGAGGAGTTGAGAAAAAGAAAGCAGATATCAACTGTTTGTGACAAATTCTGGATCAAAGGCTTGCCATACAAAATCTCCTTTTTTCTATGGAGAGTTTGGTATTGGAAGTTACCTATAAATGAAGTGTTGATGAGAATGAGAATCAGCATAGTCTCAAGATGGTGTTGTTGTCATAATCAGCAGGAAACCATGGATCATATTTTCATTACAAGTCCTTTTGCAACTACAATATGGCATTATTTTTCAACTGCATCAGGTGTCTTGGGCCCTTTCCTACAGGTTAAGCAGACAGTCTTGCGCTGGTGGAACTCTCAAACTGCTACAAGATTAAAGCCTTTATATCAAGCAATTCCTGCTTTGGTTTATGGCAAATTTGGAAGAGCAGGAATACTAGAAGGCATGGAGGGACTGTTTCTCAGAACAAGGTCATACTTGAGATCAACAGGAACATATTTATGCTAGCAAGGAAGAGATATCCTTGGCTACAGAACATGCCAATATGATGGCCTAGGATAGTTGAATTACTAGAGAACTACAGGCTGCCATTAATATATAAACAGGTGAAGTGGACTTTCCCAGATAGAAGATGCTTTAAATGCAACACTGATGGTGCTTCTAAAGGGAATCCAGGACCAAGTTCAGCAGCCTTTTGTAGTAGAGATAGTTCAGGAGAGTTTATATATGCTAAGGCAAGGATATTAACTGAGACTACTAATCTAGTTCTTTGGAAGTGTGGCCATT
The DNA here is from genome assembly GCF_029784015.1 of Lycium ferocissimum. Taxonomy (NCBI): domain Eukaryota; kingdom Viridiplantae; phylum Streptophyta; class Magnoliopsida; order Solanales; family Solanaceae; genus Lycium; species Lycium ferocissimum. The sequence goes on from NW_026725754.1 coordinate 26,996, forward strand.
GAAGAGGGAATCAAGTCGTGTTCTACATGAGTTATTGCCTGTTATAGTGGAAACAGATTCCCTTACAATGCAAAAGGTACTGGATGGTATTTGGAAGGTGCCATGGAACATTGCTCTACCAGTGAGGTGTATACAAAGATGGAGGAAGGACAAAGATATTTCAGTGGTGCATGTGTTCAGAGAAGGAAACAGTGTGGCAGATTATTTTACTAATCTGGTCTTTGATTTTGCAGGTACAATTTAATACAATCAGTTTCAAGATATTCCAACTCATGGAAGTATATTGATCAACATGGATAAAAGCCAACTTCCAAACTTCAGAGTTAGATCAACAACAAAACAGGCTTCCTACAGCAATCAGGACAACAGCAGCTCAGAACATCAATGAAGGCGGGGAAGGGGATGCAACGGGAAATAACTTTGTTTTGTGGTGAGTGGTATAAACCCTAGTTCATTCTACCACAAAACACTGTCATCAATGTGGAATCAGATGCAGCAAGTAATAAGCAGGAGGATCATCAGCAGCTTCTGTGACTAAGCTCAGAATCTGTGCTAGCTAAGATCATGCATCTATAAGATTGGAACTGAACTCTACTTCATCCAGGCTGACCTGAAGTTAAATTCAAGAGATTTGATCCATTCCACTTGTGAGACTTGAGAGTGTGAAAGATGGATACAAATCAAGGTCCCTGGTTTGCTTTAGTATGATGAAGGTTCTAGTAATGTTAATGTGGTGATCATAGCTAGTTTTCAGCTTTCTAGATAGTTTCTTTTCTTTGCAATTCTTCTGTAAATATTTTGCTTTTCTTTTGTACATATTTTGCAGCAATAAATTCCCACCATTTTAGGTGGTTTTGTTAAAATAATAATAATAACAATTCTTTACCTCCCGTTTTAAATTAATTTATGTTGGTGTTGAGTAAATAGTAGGCTCCCTTATCCCAATCATATTACATATTATTGAGAATAAGAATCCTAAGTTGATTCCTTGGATAAAGTAATTTTTTACCTCCCGTTTTAAATTAATTTATGTTGGTGTTGAATAAATAGGAGGCTCCCTTATCCCAATCATATTACATATTATTGAGAATAGGAATCATGAGTGGATTCCTTGGATAGTCACCCAAATTTAAGGAATTTCCTACAAAAATCACTTTTGCTTCATTTAGGATAATAAAGTATTCAAGTATCACTATTTTCCTCAAAAAGTACCTAAACACCCTCAAAAGCCTCCTTCTCTCCTAGTTGACATGTCATGTCATTAAAGCCCCATCTTTTTTAATAATAGACATATTAATCATCAGACTCGTCTAACCAAATTCATATTTTACACTCTACACAAATACATATTTTACACCTAATCAAATATGACCTGATTAAAAAGTGACAAAGGAACAAACTAGCATGTAAATATTTTTTCTATCTCTTCCTCTTTTTTATTATTTTACAACACGTACGTTATCAAACACTATATTTGATCAATCACATCTATAAAATTGGAGTAGTGGCTTAAGCAAGGGAGAGGAAGGCTCGGGACCTGGTGTTACACCCCGTGATTTTGTATGTTGAAATTCGAGCTAGCTTTCAGGAGGCATATGAGATTATACGTGTTTATCTTATGATTACGAGGGTTTAAGTTCATAGAATAAGCTATGGAAGGATCGAAGGGCAAGTGAACCAAGGGAATTAAGTTTGTTGGAACTTTGGAGAAAATGTGAAGGGCAATTTTGGCCCAATTTGGAGGAAGAATATCTTTTAGGATACGAGGAGTTTTGAGGCAAAGCAAAAGCCTAAAGTGAAGTTCACAAAGTCTAGTTTCCAACGCAAGAAACCGCTCATCAATACGGCAGAGTAAGGAGATATGGGCGTTACAAGTCGAGCTGGCAGGCTAAGAAAATGGTCTGTGCGAACGCGCCAGGGAGTGGCACGAACGCGCAGAGGACCAAGGGCCAACTCACGTGCCACTAGGGGAGCCAAAGGCGCAAAGCAATTTTTAGGTCGGTGCAACCCGAGCCTCAGATGTTATAAAAAGGGGTTACCCCCTTATTTTCTCATCCAAAATATCCTCTAAGCCACCCCAAACCTCTGGAAACATCCACCAATTTCCACTCACCAAATTTGAACGTAAATCGAGTATAATCTCAGGATTCTAGTCCAGACAGCGTATAGTTGCGATTATAAAATCGTATAGCGACGAGTTCTGGCTCAAGTTCAAGGTCGAAAGTGAAGATGTTGCAATACTAGAGGGAGTAAGGTATGAATCTCTCCTTATTAATACTAATTTCGATTTAATTACGAAGGTAAAATTATTAAACAGTCATATAATAAGTTGGTTAGTTGAGAAAGTTGGAAAATATCATGTGGGATGTTTTGTGGAACATAATGGTGTTGGTAAGGATGTTATTGATGCTGGTATTATTGTTGTTGTTGTTGGTTGTTGAATTATGACTTCGAGCTAGGCATATAAACAGGGGAGATACTGCCCGAATTTCGGCAGACTTTAAATGGAATTAAATCCAAGACTTAGGATGAGTATATGACATTGAGCCTAACCATAGTACGAATGGTTTAAATATAGATTTACGAGCTTGGAAGGATAAACGTTGAATCGCTAAGGAGACCAAAACGTATGTTAAGGCTAGTCCCTTTCTTTCAAAAGGCATGATTCCTATGTTATGATTCTATATATGTTTCCATCACCTTCTTACTTCCAAAAGTTAGAAGTTCATGATTCTTAAAAGTTTCTTATGATACTAAAGATGAGATGTTTTCTATGACGAACATGATGATGATGATTTTATTTCTAGAAATTCCAAAGCTATGATTTTAATGCTATTATGAGATTATCGAGTTTATTTCATTATTTTCTTGAATTGCTCATTGTTGTTGGTCTCACCTTATGAATTGTTCCTTCGAGGTGAGATATAGCGATGATGATTATTCCATAAAATGAATCGGAGGTTACCGACCTTACGTCACTCTGATAGAGTTGTAGCTTTCGCTTGGGCTCTCATGTATGCTTTATAAATATGTATGTATTTTAATAACACCGCGCCGCCCAATAGGCGGTCGGGCAGACACACCACTGCAGTAGGCAGCTTACGCCCCGGACGCGAGCACCATGCCTAAATGGTCGGGCAGCACAACACCGTACCTATATGGTCGAGCAGTTTACTTGTATGTATTTATAATGTTGTTTAAAAGAAGTTAAAGTTAGCATGCATGACATCCTCCTTAAAAGCCAATCAGATGTACAAGTTATCCCTTTGTCTCATGTTATGTTCCATAATCTTATTATGTTGTTATTCATGTCTTACATACTCAGTACACGGTTCATACTGACGTCCTTTCTCGTGGACACTGTGCTCATGCCCGCGGATCGGGTGCCGGCCCAGACGATCCGGACAGTGTAGGACCTTCTCTCGGAAATTTGAGACGGTGCGCTCGGCATCGTCGGAGCTGCTGCGGTCCTTTGGTATGCTATTTTGATATGTAGATGTATAGGTATGACAGGGGCCTTGTCCTGTCTTTCTTACAGTTATATTCCATAGAGATCTGTAGACAGTTGTATATGGTAGGAGTATCGTGTAGCTATGTCAGCTATTATTTTGTTGTATAGCATATGTAGTGGCCTAATCGGCCTACACTGTTATCCTTGGCACGTATGATTGTTTCCTTGGATGCACGAGTTATGAGCGTTCAAAGCAAAGTTTGTTGTGTTAACTTTACAGCATACGATCTGGTTTAATTCTGAGTTATGTATGGGCCCAGGGTAATCAGCGAGAAGTAGATACAAGTATAGGAGTGCTTGGTCAGTAGTGGTCGGGCACTCGTCTCGGCTCATTAGTTTGGGTCGTGACACCTAGATCAAGTGAAGTGTATTAAAGACGAAGGAGGCGAAGTTTTGGTCGAGGATGCCCATATTAGACGTAGATGGAAGACCTACTTTCATAAACTCTTGAACGAAGAGGGGGACCGGAACATTGTATTAGGCGAATTGGAGCTCTCTGAGAGCTACCGCGGTTTTGGGTACTGCAGGCGGATCGAGGTTAAAGAGGTCGAGGGGGCTATACGTAAGATGAGTAGGGGAAGAGCGACCGGGCCAGATGAAATCCCGGTAGAATCTTGGAAGAATGTGGACAGAGGAGGCTTGGAGTGGCTTACGCGGTTGTTGAATGTTATTGTTAAGACGTCGAAGATGCCTGAAGAGTGGAGATGGAGCACCATGGTCCCGTTGTACAAGAGCAAGGGGGATATCCAAAACTGCAAAAACTATAAGGGTATCAAGCTATTGTGTCACACGATGAAAGTTTGGGAGAGAGTGGTGGAAGCAAGGATGAGGAAGATAGTGTCTATTTCGGAGAACTAGTTCGGATTCATGCCGGGGTGTTCGACTACAGAAGCCATTCACCTTGTGAGAAGGTTGGTGGAGCAGTATAAGGATAAGAAGAAAGACTTGCACATGGTGTTTGTTGACCTGGAAAAGGCTTACGACAAAGTTGCAAGGGAGGTCTTTGTGGAGATGTCTGGAAGCTAGAGGTGTTCCTGTAGCTTACATTCGAGCGATTAAGGACATGTATGATGGAGCCAAGACCCGGGTGATGACGGTTAGAGGTGACTCAGAACACTTTCCAGTCACGATGGGTCTGCATCAGGGATCCGCTCTTAGCCCGTTTTTGTTTAATTTGGCGATAGACGCACTGACGCGCCACATCCAAGGGGAGGTGCCATGGTGCATGTTGTTCGCAGATGACATTGTGCTTATTAACGAGTTGCAGAGCGAGGTTAACGCGAGACTAGAGGTTTGGAGACAGACCCTGGAGTCGAAAGGTTTCAAGTTGAGCAGGACTAAGACTGAATACTTAGAGTGCAAGTTCAGTAATGTGATTCAGATAGAGGACGAGGATGAGAAAGTGCAGCTAGAGTCTCAGGTCAACCCGAAGAAAGCAAGTTTCAAGTACCTGGGATCGATCATCCAAGGGAATGGTGAGAATGATGACGATGTCAGACATCGTATTGGAACGGGATGGATGAAATGGAAGCTCGCATCGGGGGTGTTGTGCGATAAGAAGGTGCCGCCTATGCTTAAGGGAAAGGTCTACAAAGTGGTGGTTAGATCGACTATGTTGTATGGGACGGAATGCTGGCTAGTGAAGAAAGCTCATGTCCAGAAAATGAAGGTAGCAGAGACGCGGATGCTGAGATGGATGTGCGGTCATACCAACAGAGATAGGATTTAGAATGAAGTGATTCGGGACAAGGTAGGTGTGGCCCCGGTGGTGGATAAGATGCAGGAATAGAGGTTGAGATGGTTCGGCCATGTGCAGCGGAGATGCGTTGATGCGCCAGTGAGGAGGTGTGAGAAGCTGGCAGTAGTGGGCCCGAAGAGAGGGAGGAGTAGGCCAAAGAAAGCCTAGAGAGAGGTGATTCAGCAAGATATGACGCTACTTCAGCTTACCGAGGACATTGACGGTGATAGGAGGATGCGGAGGTCGAGTATCAGGGTAGAGGGCTAGTAGGGGGCCGCGAGGATTTCTTTTCCGCATTAGGAGTTTTATTATCTTTGTTCACTCGCTTATTTTTTATATCTCTCAGATAGCTAGCTTGTTTCTCTCTTTCTTTCTTTAACGTCATTTATCTTATTATATGTTGCTATTATTGCCTATTATTATTGTTGTCTTGGCACCTTTTCTTGAGCGGGGATCTATCGAAAACAACCTTCCTACCTCCCAAGGTGGGAGGTAAGGTCTGCGTACACTCTATCCTCTCCAAACCCCACCATGTGAAAATACACTGGGTATGTTGTTGTTGCTGGTGCTTAAGGAGCACAACTGTGGCTTTGGAGTAGCAGGCTCGATCTCGGAAATCCATCAACATTACGTCTATTGCGATTTAGCAGATTGGTTCTTATCCTTTTTGGTGTAAATATTTTGCTGGTGAAAAACATATTTTCAAGCTTCATCATTTGCAAACAGCTACAACAATCATGTCTCAATCCCAAGCTATTTTAACACAACAAACCACTGAAGAATAATTTATTCAAGGAAAGTAAACGTTACATCATGATAGACATAGCTAATTAAACATTTTCATGTTATTTAAATTCCTTACTTACAAAAGGCAACTAAATCTTTCACAATTAATTTCCTTTTAAAAAAAAATCAACTGCATTTCAAAAACAAGCACCATTTTCTCACAGATGCTGATACTACTCCTGTCAATCAACAATTGACAGACACTCCTTCAGTTATTGCAAGGAAAGTCACAGGCACAGGAACTTGTAGCATAAACAAATACTATTAATCATTATTTCACTAACACAAATTAATTTAAAACATGAAGTAAAAAAATAATTTGATCGCTAGATTATGTTAATTTAAAACGAATTTTCTGTTGGGTTAGGTCATGAATGGATCGAGTCCTTTTGAATTATGTTAAAATTTTATGTAATGGATCGAGTCCTCTTGAATTATGTTAAAATTTTATGTGGATTAATAAATACGCCGTTAATACAGAGGCACTTTTAAGCCTAAAATACGTTAGGGGCAAATTCGATCCAACATGTGAAAGGAAGGCATATTTGAGCCATGCTTGATACATTAAGGGCATTTTTGTGCCTAATAGGTGAAAGGAGATCATTTTTGAGCCATTTCTAATACAACATACCCAGTGTAAACCCACAAGTGAAGTTTAGGGAGGGTAGAGTATACGCAGACCTTACTCCAACCTTGGAAGGTAGGTAGGCTGTTTTCGAAAGACCCTTAGCTCAAGAGAAAGTCATTTCTAATACGTTAAGAGCAAAAACAATTTTACCCTTTTCCGATATATAAATAGGTTTTATCTTAGATCTCAAATTGTCAGTTTGTCAAGTCAATAATTCTTCATCCAGGGATCAGAAGTACCGGATGTAACCCTAGAATCAAAAGATGGGGCATTTAACCACAAGGGCGAACTCGCAAGCAACATCTTCCCACATTTACGCTATAGTATCACATCAATAACAGGATCCCAAGATTGAGTGAAGTCCCAAGTTGTTATAATGAAGCTGTACGTCCTTTTTCACCTACAGCTGCTTAAATTATCACAGCTGCTCCCAGCTACAAATTCTAGTAAATCTACGAATAATTCGAGTTCTACAAAAGTCTGGACATGATATTTACTGAAAGATAACAATCTGAAGTACTCTAGACCTGGCTAAAGCAACTACGATTACCTTCACAATTCTGCGAGATAAAGCATAATACATATAACACCGAAGACTTACTATATACGGTCATCTCCTGGTAGGCAGGATGTATCAAAAATGAAGCCCCCAGGTCCTTTCTCTCTCTCCCTACAAACTTGAAGAGATGTACACAAAATGAATCATATTTCTTGATAAGACATAAATGGCCAACATGTAAAAGATTGGACAGCCTACATTACATTTGAGGTGACAATTCAGTGCCCATCAGTTTCTGTTGTTGCTAGTGCCAGCATAATTAGCACCAAAACTTCTTAGGGAAGTAGAGCTAATGGATATACCACCAGAACACGGGGAAAATCAATTCATTTATGATTATAGTGAAAGACACTGTACCATGCTAGGGAGATTTTTTGGCATTGGAAGTGCAGTAACATATCTCTGTGCTAGAGGTTTATGGCTACGTGCATCTGGTGAAGATGAGGTCTCAACACCATCAGATTGCACCCGACCATGGAACTTAGCAAACCGATAGAAGACCGAGAACTTCTCAATATCCTGGCCTTCCACTATCACGTCTAGTATTGATGCTCTCTTGTCCAGTCTGCAACAGAAGAAAAAGAATAACAGAACTTATTACTTGGATTTACGTTGCATATTGTCGGGCAAAAACTGAAGTTAGTAAAAAAGATAGAACCTAAAGCCAACTGTAACATGCAAAAAATAAAATGACGCAGAGGAATCGACAGAAAACCATTATGGAGCAGCTACTAAAGACTAATAGTATTGATATTTTCTGAAATAAATTAATTACTGCTTGCTTCTATCTGAAACATCAGCATTAGCACTTCTATCCTCATATTCTCAGAATAGGAAATGATGATTAAAGACCTTTAGCTTTGTATATTCCAATATGTCCTAACAGAAGCAAAACGACCATATCAGAATCCAAATGAAGCCCCAGGAGTTCCCCAATAAAACCATATTTGGTTGATCACAAAACTGAATTCTGCAGATCCAGGGTAGTTTCCCAGTAACTTGGCAGACTCATTCTAACATACTAATATTACTAAGACAGGAGATATAAGAAAATGAAACATTTCTTTGCAAAAGAGATGTAGCTCAAGATAGTAATCTACAAAGGGAAGAGATCACACAACGGAATTAACCAAAGCAACAAAAGATCTGATAAACTTTCTATAACACAATGGAGAAGTGATTATATTCGAAAACCTGAACCTATCTTTTCCGGTATTGATATAAAAGCAGAATTAAGTTAACCTATTCAACTACCGCAAGGCAAGACATCTCCATTTTCCTCAAGACTTCTCTTTTTTTTTCTTTTTTCTTTTTTTTTCTTCTTCTCTCCAACAAGTTTCCTCCCCCTCCCCAAAGAGCCCCCAAAAGTAAAATGACAAGAGTCCCCATGGGTCTAATATATAATTATACAAACTCATGTGTTGTAGTGGTGTAGGAGCCCGTTTGGATTAGCTGAATTTAAGTTGCTTTTAAGCAGAGGTGCTGAAACACACTTTTTAAATGCTGGAGCTGAATTTATGAATAAGTACTTATGTGTTTGGATAGAGGTGCTGAAACTGTAAATAAGTAGTAGATGTGTTTGGTAAAAAGGTGCTAATAAGCACTTTTTCTCTTAAAATGACTAAAATACCCTTAAAGTTGTTAACACAAAAAATTAGCACATTATTACAGTATTTTAAATTTTAAATTAATTTGAATCTCAATTCACATTAAAGTATCAATTGATTAGACGATTATCTTTAGTAAATACGAATTATTTATTTAAAGAAAGAACATATAATAACTAATTATTTAATATCATATACTAATAATTATTTAATATCATATACTAATAATTAAATTAAATTTTATATTCCCCTAATATCCATCTTAAAAGCTTCTATCTTCCCAATCCAAAGCCCCTGACCAGAAAAAGGCAAAAAGAAAAGAATCGCTTTTAACTAAAAGAATGAAGATCACAATCCACATGGTATCATAATGCTGCAAACAAAAACAAATAGATAGAATGACTCTCATCTAACCCAATTAAACAAAATACTTTGGCACCAGCCACCAAGGATAAATGGGTAAGTTTCAATGGTGACTGATTCCAGAAGTGCCAGAGTAGCTCTATGAATAGCATATTTGAAAAAGGTTGTTCTCCGTTATCAGTTGAAGCAGATGTAGAGTACCCACATAAAAACAACTACGAATCATAGAATATTTTTCACTCAATAGGTCCACAAAGAGGGAAATAGAGGAGAAAAGATAGAGGAAGAACGGAAACGAAGAGATTACAGATTTGCAGTTAGGCATTTTGTATTGAAGGATAATTTAGGAATTATAAGAAAGTATAAGGGGCGATAAAGTAATTTATTTGGTCAACTTAAAATAGCTTTTAAGCTAAAAAGCAATAAGTTGGGGTTTGCCAACTTATAGCTTTTGGCTTGTTTTAAGCACATTGTAACTTATTTTAAGCACTTTCTCAACATTGCGGAAACATAGAAAAGCTAAAAAAAAAGCTAAAAAGCTGATTTGACCAGCTTAAAAGCCAATCCAAATGCCCTCTAAGACAACCATGAAGCATTACCTCGAAAAGTCACTTTCCAGTCTCCTCGCTCTTACTGTCAACTCTTCCACAGCTTTGGCAAACATATGGTTGTCATTTCTCTCTGGTCTTTTGGGCTTGTCATGAAGTCTATGAGGATACATTAAACACACTATTAGGGCAAAGAGCAACAAAGATGTAGACCTGATTGGAACATCTCAAGCAACAACTAGCAAACTTACGGTTCTTTGCTAGTGTGAGGTGCATTTGAGCATGAGACCATGCTGCATGCATCCCCCAACGCCAATCTAGAAATGGAGTAAGCCGCATTCTCATACTCTGAGTTAGCATCAGAAAAAAGAATTGCGGAAGGAGGGCGAAATAATTGCTGCATAAGCTGAGTGGTCAAAATAAGCCTTCTTTTAACTTTAAGCCTCAGAGGCCCATGTTCAATGAAGTCAATGTCTTCTTCAACCTGTTATTACAAGAACATGGGATTATCGAACTGATGTAGCAAACAAATTTAAAAAGGGAATTACAATAGGCAAATCAAGATACCTTTTCCATAAGCCTATTAGTTGATTTGGCCCACTCGGTTTCTGCCAAGCTGCAGATAGACAAGTTAACAAATATCATTAAACCTGGGCTGGAACTGAGACAATCCAAATAAAAACAAAATGGAATAGCAGAAAGTGTTGAGAAAGCAGCATGAAAGCAAAGGAGTTTACTAAAAGTTGCGCAAAATATGAACCTGATTGTCTGATTGCTCTGTGAGTCCAGCGAAACCTCTTTGCACCAAGGAATAAGTTCAGATGTAACACGTTTCCGCTTCTTGGGTTTCAGCAATTGGTGATGCTGACCAACATTCAGTGGCAATGTCTGTGGAGAAGAAAAATCTTCAATTGCAACAAAGCTAGCAAATGAACTTGGCCCAAGATTACTTCTATCAGTGTTTGCAGGAAATACTCCCTGTATAGAATCAAATGCCTGCAAACCATTGGAAGACTTCACAAGGGTGAAAGGTTGATCAGTTGTCCTCATGGAGGCAGCTCTGTGTGCTTCATACATCTGTAACATCTGCGCGTTTTTGAAGGTCCCATACTGATTAAACCAGGACGGTGCCATCTGAGGACTAATCTGAGTATGCTCAGGCTTTAAAAGATTTATATTATTGTTGTGAGAGTTGCTCTGAGCATCATTGTGATGAGATGCAAGTACATCCTGAGGAGCCAAATTTCCTCCTTGTTGTGATGATAAGCCTCTTTGTATATTTTCCCGCCCAGAGAAGTTTAGGATTCTAGAATCGGCAGAAAGAATTTGCTGAACACCCTTATTGCTGTCTGATACCCTCGTTCTTTTCAAGGGCCTTTCACTTGGATCAGTCTCTACATTTTTCATGGCCTGCACTTGGTTTAATAAGGAATAATTTGGATGAGGAAAGTTATTTGGTTTCAGAGATCGACCAAAAGCTTCAATATCTCTCTGCATCAATGCAGAATTTGCAGGAGATACTTCTGAGAGGTTATTGGAAGGTTCTCTATCCTGTGAATCACTCATCTGAACTGGTTCAATGTTTTGAAATGCTACTGGTTGAGAAGGGCTTTCTTTCACTCGTTCTTCTTCCCCCTCAACAGAGCCCAAAATATTTGCCGTGCTTGTACCAAGCTCAGATGTGAACTTCCATCCCTTATTTGCATCTTGATCACCTTGCCTCTCTGCAGCAGACAATGATGACTCCATATTATTCAGTTGATGTGACTGGTGAATATGAGAAGATTCCTTGGTGGATTGGGCAACGAAAAGGGGCTGCCGTGGTGGAAAATTGGTCCACGTAGTAGCGAACATTTTTGAAGAAGCACCCTGCTGAGCGATGCCAGACATCGAGAGAGGCTGAGAAACTGACCCTGGCTCTTTAGATGAAACTTGACCTGCAGAGAGCCTTTCATGGGGACCATTGGCATCACTTAACTGAAACTTACCTGCAGAGATTGACGGGTTTTCCTGTTTATCATCACCAGCCCCTTCGGGTATGGAAGCCTGTACTGATTGACCACTTCCAGGTCCTCTGCTAGAGTCACCTTTCTCTGCAGAAAAGGGACCATGTCTATCGAAAGATACATTTAGAGACTGTTTAGTTGACAGTTGCCCAGTAGCTCTGACCAGAGGTGAATTTTGAAGTGGGCTTCTCAAGTACGGAAACCCAGAACTAGAATCAAATGCAGAAGAAAACTTTCCAGGCATCGTGTACAAAGAAGTTTCATTATATGTACTCCCTGGAACTCCAGAGCTGTTATTCTTCAACTCTTCCAGAGAGTGTTCAGCAGGAGGCAATGATTGACCCTGATGAAGAGGGTGCATCCGTCCCCGACTCTTCTCTCTGATCTCCTCGGCAGCATGAGAGTATGAAGACCTAACTGCTTGGGTACTCTGAGATGACAAAGAATGGTTTTGGATCGATACCCGTTGAGATGGAGGGCCAAGTTGTAGACCAAAGCCTTGAGAGGCAGAAGACTGACTTCGTTGGAGATGACCAACGGACCCATCAGAATTTGCTGCTTCAGGCTTCCCAGATGATACTTTCTGTTCAGAATTACTTAACTGAGTCATAGAACTGCGCACACTTGATTGGTCTACCTTCTGAAGAAGCTGGAGCATGTTTGGACTGCAACCAGAAAAAACAATCAAACCATAGAACACAAAAGGCACTGGAAAGAAGTTTTTAGAGCAGAACATGAAAGTCAACAAGGCCAATAAAGAATTATGTTGAATAATGAACAGAAGAACTTCTAACTCTTCTAAGATCCTAAGAGCATGATTACGTAGTGATCAAGAAATTAACTACCTAGTTTGTGCAGCTTTATTTGGTGGATATAAGTCTGATCTATTGAAGGGACCAGGCATACTAGATCCACCACTGTGAAAGCTGCTTTGCGAATGCACCTCGGTAAAGCCTTTGCCATCTCTTATAACATCATATGGCTGCCCCTGTAGATTAAGGAATATTATCTTTTATTAATGACCAAAGATTCGCAACACACAAATAATGTATTACGTAAAGCACATAAATCACCTCTTCCAATTCTGCCTGACTCTTAGGAACCTCACCAAATACTTCCGACTGGCCATGATTGGCATTCTGCAGCAGCATAGACTGAGAATGGCTAGGCTCTTTCCTGTCATAAGAAGGATCGAAACCCTCATCCATGTTTCCCATGGGATGATACTGAAACTTGCGAGGCCAAGAATTTTTCCGGCCAGCTTGATCAGACGACTTCTGCTTCCCAGTGGGAAGACACCTTGAATCACTAGCATCTGACAAGATATTCTCCCTCATATTAGCAGCAGTTGAATGAGCTAATAAGTTAGAGTGGTAGCTGTCATTCGAGTTCTTATTATTGCTGTTCTGCTTCTCATGCATTCTAGCTTCTACATCACTAATACCCCTGTCCAAGACCTGATTGTCTTGGGTAACATGACCCTGCAAAACTCCCAATCCTTCGTTTACCGTAGACTTGACAAAGGGATCAGTGTTCTTCCAATAATCAGAATGATAATTATTTTGAAGTTGACTGGTTTCCTCGCCACCCCTGATGGTACTTGAGTTGGGTGCAGAGGCAGAATTCTGCAAGTTAAAGACCTCCGAATTCACTTGGTGATTAGTGATAGATGATCCCACATGCACCATATCAACTGCAGAATTATGGCCAGAGTTAGAGTTCCACGTCACACCCCGATGAACAATTTCAGCTTGGATGAATTTCTTCCGCTTGTCATCTTGGGAACAATTTGATGAGTTCTCACTCGAAACTCTTAAAGCTGCATCTCCAGAGGGCACTGCAGATCCTACATCACTCCAACCAGCTGTTTTGTCCCATAGTTGTCTAGCTCCACCAAGCTGAGATGTTAAAGGACTAGAAATCTTTCTCATATTTATTTCTCTGCTAATAGGATGAGAACTGCTCCCAAACATCATCTGGTTTACTTCAGCAGCTGACTTCTGCTGTGGACCAGAATTTGACCACTTGTTTCCTTCCTTCGATGACTGAACAAATCTTTGAGAAGAGTTGGCATGCAAACTCTGGCCTGGCTCATATGGAAGCCTGTGGCCCTGGACATTCGAGTAGTTACTGTTCATATTGGTACCATCAGAGGGCTGAACAGAAACAGAATTCAAGGATGAGTTTGGGAGCAAATTCTCTTCAGCAGAAGATGTTTTATGTCGGCCACTGTTATACATCAAATTCTGAGTCCCTGAAGGAATTTCAGTACTGTGAAAATTTAAACCACTCCACTCCTCCTGTACCCCAAGGTCAGTGCTAGAAGTTTCTGCGACAGCAGAATGCATAAGTGCACTCCAAGTACCACTTTGAATAGAAGAAAGCCCATTCATTAATCCTTCACCATCAAATGGATTACCACCTTCCCCATTCATATCAGGGCTCTTGCCAAAGGCTGACCATATATGATCCTCTGAACCAAACAATATTCTTTCTTCTGTAGGATCTAAGCCAATTTCATTCTGTGAGGAAGAAGCATGTGCCCCTGCTTTCTCCTGTGAGTTTTCTGAAGGAGAAGCTAGACCCTGTCTGCCGCAAAAGTCCTGCAAAGCTGAACTTCCCTGCATGGCGTTTGCTTGCTGAGGGCTCTCCAAATTTATTGCATTGGTCAGAGATTGACTTGGAACATGTCCAAAATGATTGTTGCCTGGGGATCTCTGTGTAGGAATGAAAGCCCCATCCGGCGCACTGGCTTGATCCTGCAATCCAGTATACTGATTAACCGGAAATGAACTATCAAAGGTTGGCATTGGCTGCGTTGTGGGCTTATCGGTTATTCCTTGTGAAAATGGGTTCACACTTCCTCTAGAACCAGAAACAGGAACTCCATATAGAGATTGGTCAGCTGATAGAGGAATCACACCCATTAACTGTTGTGCTTGTCCAATGTTGGTTGGATTCAGTCCATTGGAACATCCCTGAATAATTGGAGAGCCACGTTGCAACCAATTTGTGTTGCCAAGATCACTTGACCAAGGATAATTTAATGCACCCGAATTTGTAGTGTCATGTACCAATGCAGGGGGATGGCTACCAGATGCCACCTTAGATAAGGTGGGGGCCTGATTTAGCGTATTTTGCTGTCTGGTATCTAATTGCTCAAGTTGGTGCTGCCTTTGAAGTTCCTGCATCTTCAACATGAGTTGCACTTGCTGCATGTCACTATGCCCAGACTGCTGCCGCTGCAGAGACTGCAGCATGTTTGATTGGTGACGGTTCATTTGCTGACCACCAAAAAGATCAAAACTAGGAGGACTATCAGAAGGTTCTGACCTAACCGGTACTCTTGTCTGCTGCTCTGGACCCATTCCTTGATGTGATGCATAAGGAGATAATCCTCCTGAGGCTAGACTACGAAGATCATAACCTGTATCGGTAGCCAGAAATTTGGCTTCATCCTGCCTTGTCTGGTAAAACTGATTACCATACATGTAGCCGTTCACATTTGTCTGCTGATTTTGTGACTGACCCTTTCCGAACTCAGGCCTTGGAGTGGACTGCATATAATTCAAGGCATGCTGGTTGGCAAAAGGATAACTGCTTGGCCCTTTCCCGCTATCTGCAAATGCAGGAAATGTAAGAGAACAACTAGCACATAGAGCAATAGCTACCAAATAATAGTTTAGAGAACACGTGACATATAAAATTACCAGAGTTCTGTAAATTGTAATTCTTTGTGTTGGAAGTCAGTACACCTATCTGTCTCTGACTTCCAACCCACAGATTGTTACTATGAGCTGGCCAATTCCCATCCACTACTGAGGAATGATGCTGCTCTTGTGACAAGCTGTCTTGTGCAAAGAAGTTGTGAACCCTATCTCCAACATCGTTGCCAGGCATAGATGATTTCACTCTGAAGTCTTTGACTGTTGAATGTTTCTACGTGGTTATTAGCATAGAGAGATATCAAATGAATATCAATATTTCACAACCTCACGTCACAACAGATGCACAACCCAGCATTTAGACATAGTCGCCTGGTGTCACTCTTCTCTTGAAAGCTAAGAATCGCTGTCTCAAACTCCTGCAAGATCATTCAAGTGTAGTTAGGTAAAGTTGAAACAGTCATAGCGGTTTTTGCTATCAACAGTCCTAAACAATAGTTACCAATTTTGAGATTACAAAAAAGTGGCTTGCATTAACAATTGGAAGGTTACACTTTTGATGGTACTACTTCAATGGACAGTATGAATGCAAGGGCATGATCCTTATTAAAAAATGAAAAAGAGGGTATAACGAATTGTTTATTGATGTTCACAACCAATGGGAAGGCAAGGCACTGAAGCTCTAATTTTTTTTTCTTCACCAACAATAACAGCTTCAATGATGGACGTCGACGAAGTTGGCATAACATAAAATATTGAGCACGCGGTGCATGCGCAAGTTTGATGGATTAAATCAGGAGAACTGCAGAGCACATAACAGGTTTTTGGTCCAGTAAATAAAAACCCAATCTTACTGGATTTTTCTTATTTGCCCAGTACCAAATATTCTTGTTAAACCAAATAACATAGAACCATAAGCCATTGAGCCCAATTGCTGCATTCCCCATGCATAGACAATCAATCACTAATCACAATCCTCATATTACAGTATACCCCTACCACAATCATAGCACAACCACTTCATCAATACCCCTATAAACCATTCCTTGCAGGTTTTTCAACTATAACATGTGCCTAACTCATGCCTAATATGCTAAAATTGGATTAGACTCCGAAGCACCAAAATTTCCTTGGAGCAAACCTTTTTGTGTTTGTAATGCTTATCAAAACTACATCAATTTCTTAATACATTGCTAAATTGGTGCTTCCTCCATCCCATTTTATGTGACAGTGTTTGACTGGGCACAAAGTTTAATTAAAGAAAAAAGACTTTTAACACTTATGGTCTAAAACAAGTCATAGACATTTGTTTGGCTATAATTATAAATCATCTCACTAGGAGTAAAATGAGAAGTTTAACGTTATTTTTTTTCTAAACAGAGAAGGTGTCATTCTTTTGGGACAGACTAAAAAGTAAAGTGTCTCACATAAACTGGGACAAAGGAAGTAGTAGTTAGAATTTCTTTCTTTTTTTTTTTTGATATGGTAACAATAGTAGCTAACTACTACAGTATTCTAACTGAAGACTGTAGTGGTTAGAATATTTTATACTGGCTTCCCAACTAATAGCTATTTCCCACCAACTTTTTTTCAAGTATGCATATTCCCATTGCTCCTAGAAAATCAATAGGAAGAATCTCCACCAGAGCGATCCTAGCTTGCTGCAAACAAGGCAGCTCAAATGGATACAACAAATAGTGGTTATATTAGCACCAAAAAAGAATTATGCAGGGTCTGTATTCAATCCTGTCAAGAGTCGAGAGAATCATCAATAGTACTATGTACAATATTATTTTATTAAACTATGTAGAATATTTCTATTAATTATGTCATTGTAAAAGACTTGAGAGATGTATCAACAAAATTTCGTCACAGTAGAGAGTCAAAAGAGTAATTAAAATATTTGGGTAGAATATTCTTAATGATTATGTCATATTAATTGTGAATCCCAAATATTTAAAAACTTTCCTTATTCATGTAGCTCAAAACTTCTTTAAAAGGAGCCCTTTTGTTTGTTGTCACTAACCAAATTCACACATTCCTTTTCCTTTTTTTTTTTTCTCCTTTTTCATATGGTATCAAAGTTGATCATGTACAGATTTAAGTAGTTTCCCTGTAGATGACAACCCCATATGCCACCTGACTGTTCAAAGTTTTCTTCCTTTTCATAGTTTACCTACTTTTGTCTATTACCAGAGCCCAATGCATTGCCAGATTTTCTCACCATATTGGCTAACTGTTTGAAGAGAGAGTCAGCATCTGTCTAGGGCTAATGTTATCTGTTCACATCAACTAACCAGTCAAGTCAGGGCTCTGGTTTGTCTAGCTCTACATTCGTCTATTTATCAATCTATTTCAGCTACCCAAATCAAGTTAGTCATTTATGTCAATTGACCTGTCAAATGAGCAATGCATTTTTCCCCGATTTGCTTCATGTCATTGTCAAACCATTACTAAGTCAGCAATGTGGAATGCCAGCGGACTTGTCACATTGGCATCTTGTTTGTCATTAGTTTTGTAATAATCGTATCTCGTTTGTCATTTTAGTCAAGTTTAGGACATGCTTTTATGTCTCATGGATTTACAGCAACACCACGGCGAAGACATTATGCATTGCGAAGTTAGTTTTGTCTCATGGCACAAGTCAATTTTATTTCCAGCATCACTTTATAGTTAAATTTGCAAATTCAAGTTGTTTCACCACCTTGAATTTGAGGGAGTGTATTAAATGTCAAGAGCATCACCAGGAGTTGTATGGTTCGCCACATAAACAAGAATAATCCAACATAAAATTCCACATAAGTAGCATAATTTTGTTACACTGGGCTTAGTTTATTTAACTGGGCTTAATTAGTACTCCCTCCATTTCAATTTGTTTGTCTTACTTTTCTTTTTAGTATGTTTCAAAACGAATGCCACTTTCTATATTTAGTAACTCTTTACACCCGACATCTTACTTAGCATATTTAAGACTGCAAGATTCAAAGGGCATTTTGGTACATTACACACATATTTAACTTAAGACCACAACCTCAAAAGTCTTCTTTATTTTCTTAAACTCCATGCGAAGTGAAACTAAGACAAACACATTGAAAGGGAGATTTGGTTGAATAAGCAAAAAAACTCTTTGCCTAACTAATTCAGCATTTGGTTGGTGATATTAACTCAATATAACTAATGCTGTGTTTGGTTGCAACTCTACATTATTATACTAGCGGAACACAGGAATCCATATATTATTTTATGCGGACTACAGTGTGAAACTCTCTTGCATGTTAACTCACAAAAGGTAGGATGAGACACTCTTTTTTGAGTTTATGGTATGATGAAACTCTCTTTTTCCTATCACTTCTGTCCAACCATGAAGTTTAAATCTAGACACAAGAGAATATTATCTACTAATGGAATCTACAAATAACAAATGAGACAAGTCCTCACAAAACAAACTAAGTGAGAAAGAGCTACCAGTTCCACTTATAAACTTCTTTGTCTAGCAATTAAACTTTCTTTCCTTTTTTTTTTTTTTTTTTTAAACCAAACCATTCAGAACTGAGGCAACATTTGAGAACTCTAAATTCCAACACATTCTGTCCCAAGAATTAAATCCAAGAACGATTTATTCCAGACCAAAATCAACATAAAATCATAAATTGAAATCTAAAAGATATATAACTCAATGCCACATGATCTATATAAATGGGGCCAAAAGCATATAAGCACCCTTTCACATTGGGTTAGTAGGGGGCAACATATTGATAATCACATTCAGTTCTGGTGTAGTTTCTTTTTCGCCTATGTGTATTGTTACACGTTGCTGCACTTATTTTGTACATTACTGTTTTGTTGTCTCTCTATTCTTTCCTACTATCTTGCGTCGATTACATCTCTTTTGATCCGAGGGTCTACCAAAAACAACCTCTCTATCTACCCCGCAAAGGTAGAGGTAAGATCTGTGTCCATCCTACCCTCCCCAGACCCGACTTGCGGGATCACACTGGGTATGTTGTTTCGATACTAGTTGGGTCAGTACCCCAACAATCGGCATTTATTTTTATTTTCTTGTTTATTTGAGTGCTAGTTTCTTATACCTATTTTAAGTCATGCAATTTTGGAACAACTTCTCTACCCCGCAAAGGTAGAAGTAAGGTCTACGTACATCCTACCCTCCCCAGACCCCACTTGTGGGATTACACCGGGTATGTTGTTTGTTTGTTTTTCTTTGTGTGTGTGTGAGAGGGTGGGTTTGTGGTTTTTTTTTGGGGGGGGGGGGGGGGGGGGGGGGGGGGGGGAGCAATTAGGTTAAAAAGACACTATTTTTATCACAACTTCTCTAAAATACCTTACATGACATCACTACATACAGATTTTTACTTAAGCATCCAAGGGTGTCGTCTAGTGGTCAAATGAAATGAAAAAGCATGGGACACCAAGGTCCAAATTCTAGCAAAGACAAAATAATAAGATGATTTCTTTACATCTATCTATGTCTTAGGTAGCAGGTAAACTAATCGAATAGAGGCCAAACACCACCGTACCAAAAAATTGACCTAACCATCAACAACAAAACGGTACATAAGTGCAAATTTACTGTATCCATCAAATGTAAAACATTTCGTGCATGTTTAGAGAAAACTAGGGTTTATAAAAACAGTAATTGAAGATAAAATTCATAAATAAAACTCACAGAAATGTTGAACCTTTAACACCAACTGAGCTCAGATCCTTTCAGTATTCCAATTCTAGGGTTTTTAATCGACAGTACAAAATGGTAGAGAGAGAAAAACAAGTTGATAGCACAGAGAGAGATAAAGTGATCGAAATAGTGTGAAATTTCAACGAACTACTATGGAGCCAGGTTAGGTTCGGACCGAGCCTAAGCTTCGGTCCAAAGTTGAGGTTCGGAGTTTATGTTTCCATTGGTACATTTTCAGAAAGGCCATGTAAGAAATTGCGTGGTTAACCAATTAAATACTGACACGTAATAAGTAAGGAGGTGGAGCCTACCGATTAACAAATTTTGGAAGTTTAAATTTCTGAACAATCGAATGGTATCTATCGTATGGGAATAATCATTGTTTGGTCTTTTAAATTTTTCCCTCCAAAAATATGGTTTACGTGATCATAAACGTGGACAAATGGAGAAAAATAGGTGACCTTTTTTTCTTTTTTATAACGTGACCTTTTTCTTTTATTAAATTAATGAGGTAATATGGGTGGAGGGTAACGTTATGTTCATGCAACTGTGCAATTGTTTTGTGCCATGTGACCATATATGTCTATAAAAGAAAACTTTTTTCTTTTATTAAATTAATGAGGTAATATGGATGGAGGGTAACGTTATGTTCATGCAACTGTGCAATTGTTTTGTGCCATGTGACCATATATATATGTCTATAGAAGAAAACTAACTGGTAATTAATTGTTTTAGCAAACTATCATTTTCCATTTAAATATTTGATTACTTTCTTAAAATATGTTACTATATTTATTTGTGAGATGAAATGTGTGTCTTTGGTTATATATTTTCCAGATAATTATAGCCACAGGATGTAAGTAATTTAAAACTAGCATTAATAACTCACTAATAATTTCTTTCCCGATTTTGATTCAATTTTTTGTAGATGCCAACCAGAGGTGCCAAACTAGGAGAAAAATTGATACAATAATAAAAGTTACATGTAGCAACTACGTACATGCTAGTTAGATTTCACGAGTTAATTATGGGAACATATTAGAATCAAATTGAAGAAACATATCTTATGAACAATAAGTACAATTAGTTGTCAACTTTAAAATGTTGAGACTAGAGTCATCAGTTTAATGCTAAATTTGAAGTATGTTCGTTCGAATATTATTGTAGTATGTGCGAGCTCACACGAGAGTAGAATATCGAGATACGTGGACACACATATTGTACCAATTGGAAGTGGGTTAAAATGCTAAAAATATAAGAAAAACGAACCAAACCACGGAAGCATGAAATGTGAAATTCCAAGCTTCAGACAATATTGTGTTGATGCATCGTATGGACAACACATAGGACATTTGGAATATTTGGACGATTGACATGCAAGAGGTAGTGGACTGGCAATATATCGCATAGTGTTATATCCCGTATTTCGTACGTTGGGATAATTCGAGTTAATCACGAAAAGTTAAGGACAAGACTATTCCGGGATGCGAAGTCGAGACTTTTAACCACGATCTTGTTTTACGACATAAGTTGCTTAAGATTTTGTGGCATGGAATATCAAGGTTAATTTTGGAAAGAAATTATTTCATGGAAAAGAAGAAAAAAAAAAGAAGAAAAAGAGGGCATGTGGCCGGCCACGAGTGTGAGCCATGGGCCACACGTATGTTTTATATATGCATACAAAGATGACTAATTAGTCATCTTCACATTTCCATCCTTAGAGAATTCAAGAAAATTCAAGAACTTGGAGAGCACAAACAAAAGGGCCATTCGGCCAAGGAGACAAAAAAATTGAAGACCAAAAATAGTGCTCAAAAATATTTTCTTAGGCAATTCTATCAATCAAGGTTCCTTTATAACGAGGAGTAGTCGTTGGGACAAACAAGTCATCCAATCTTGCAAGAACAAACATTTCCAGCCAAGTTGAAGAATCAAGTGAAGGAGGTAAGGTTCAATCTTATTCTTTTATATGTCATGAATGGTTGGTGTATGTCGTAGTATGTGGAAATGAATGAAATTCATGAAATTGTGGGGGTTGAAGTGGGCAGTGTGTGTGCGGGTTTTAGTGTGTAGTGTGTGTTGTGTAGGAATGATGGATTAATTGTATTTAGCATGTTTGCGTGTTGTTGTAGTGTGTAGAAATGGATAGAAATTATGGAAGTTGTGTGTTGATGTTGTGGCCAAAAATGGGTTGTCTTGTATGGCAAGGAATGAACAAATTTTATGTGGTATTTTAGTTGTTGTTATTATGGATTCTATGATGATAATGAAAGGTTAGTGATTCAAATTGAAGTTGAAAGTGTCGTGGGCTGTTTTAGCGGCCAATGTGATCCTTATGTAGTTCTTGTACTTATGAAAGTAATATTGTTAATGCGTGAATTGATGGTGTAATTCATGAATTCGGAAGTGAGGAATGTGTTGGTGATGTTGTTCTCGGGTTTGGGAATGATTTCGGGTGAAATGGAGTTTGTTTGGGTTGTTTGAAATATTGTGTGAATTGTTTAGAGTGTCCTTGAATATTGTTTGAATGGTTTCGGATTAGTAATTGAACGTGTAAGTGTTGGTGTTAGTTTGGTTATATGCGGTTGAATTGAATATAAGTGAATGTCGTCGCATAATGTGAAAGAAGGGTGTTAATGTTAGAATGCATTTTGAATTAATGATTGATGTTGTTAGAATGGTTGTTGGTATTGTTGTTGATGAATTTGGCCGAGTTGAATTCTCGGGGTTGTTGCGTTCGAGGGGAAATGCTGCCCAAATTTTTGTAGAATTAAGTGCTAGTTTGGAATTGAATTCCTAAGTACCTTTAGCTAATGTTTGGTTTGATGACGCTATTGTAGATCTTGGGAAGCCCGAGGCTTAGGTCTGATTAGCGTAGGAAGCGAACGAGGTATGTAAAGCCCTACCTTTCTTTCTTTTGGGCATGTCGTAGTTGTAAGTAGGCCATGATACGAGCCTCGAGGTAATTCTATTCTTATGATCCAGACATGTGTATGACTCTTATTTACCTCTTGATATTCGCATGTTTAATATGGTCGAACCGTGGTCTTTATGCCTTTTGTATGATTGAATTTCAAAGCACCCGCATAAAAGTTTTGGTTCGAAGGATCCGTGTCTAAAAGTGTCCGTAACTTTCACAACAGAACCGGATTGCTTTGAAACGTTCATAAATGATTCCATCACGTATTATGACTTAACTTTCGTGGGCGGCTCGGATTGGTTTGATGCATATCCGTGGGCCCCGAGATTTTCCTTCGTACAGTCCTAATGACTTTGTTTTTGAAAGAACTTAACATGAATTCCGTTTTGACTCTCGAGCGTCGACTACTTATCTGTCCATTGAGTCTGTGATGATGATTATGTGCATATAGTTTCTCACTACTCTGCTCGTGCGAGCTGTTGCTACTTCCTTCACTGAGTCCCGGGCCAGGACATGTATTCGTGCACATTCCACTGCATTATTCACCGAGTCCCTCACTAGAGGGCCGGGACACGTTATATATATATATATATATATATATATGATGATATGATGATGTGATGATACGGGGATGGCGGCCAGGATGGCATATGATGATTCCTTTTACCGAGTCCCTCACTAGAGGGCCGGGACACGTCATGCATTTGCATTTACCGAGTCCCTCGCTAGAGGGCCGGGACACGTTACAGGTATATGTATATGATGATTTTATTTACCGAGTCCCTCGGCTGGAGGGCGGGACACGTTATATATGCATATGTACGGACATGATATTCGACATGCATGTTTTATGTTTCAAAGGCAAGCCTTGTGGTTTTTCGAGTAATGTACTATTTTTCTATACTCCATATTTCGGTACGATTCGTTCCCTGTGTTTGAGCATACTCGCACATATTCCGTCGACCCCCTTTCTCGGGGGTCGCGTTTCATGCCGCAGTACGTACGATCGTCTTGGTGAGCCGCCAGTGTAGGACATCCATTCTGCTGTCTGGGAGTGCTCCCTTGTTCAGGAGCCCACATTTGGTACAGACTCTTCTGTTATATGTGTACATGTCTATTCAGGGGTACGGCGGGGCCCTGTCCCGTCATATGTTTCTGTTATTACTCTTAGAGGTCTGTAGACATATGTGTGGGTTGTGGGTAGTCCTTTGTTCGGTTGTGTTTGTGTTTTGAATGTTCCCTGGGTTATGTACGATATGTATCTATGTATACGTGACGTCGTGTCTTTCTGTACGTATAAGCTCTTATTACGTTTCTTTGTGGACTGACTATGGTTAGTGGATGGGCACGAGTGCCCAGCTCGGGCACTAGTCACGGCCTACGGGGTTGGGTCGTGACACATAACCCTCGCATTGATAGTCCTAGTCTATGCCCCAACAATGTGCTGAAGAGGCACCGCATAACAACACTTAGGATTTGGAGGTCATGGCCTAACTAAGGCAACCAGCTAAGAGGGCATTGCATATGCATCACACAAGTGATTTAAAAATGAGTTATGTGTCGCATAGACATCGAATAAGGAACCTCAACACTAACTTATATATGTAACGGTAATGCATCGTATAAGGGGTGTTAAGGTGAACTGATTTGTAGCACCCCAAAAATTTCAAAAATATTATGGGCATATGATAATAAGTGTACAAGATATATTAGATTGGAAGTAAATTAGGGACCAAAGAGAGCCCTAGGTTAAGTTAAGTTGAAAATTACACTACAGACTAAAGCTTTAAATGAGCTTGCACAAGACTCGAATCCAGACTAGCACAAGTCCTAAGATATGAAGAACTATGTTGTGAATAATGAAAAATCTTTTGTTATTTGGACACTCGTATAAGAAGTTATGACCTTTTCACTAAGGGGTAGCAGAACAGCTGCGTAAACCTGTGTGGCCCATACGGCTAGCCACGAAGGTGTGCGTGGCCAACTCCAGAAACTGATCAAGGAAGCCAAGAAGAATCCCAGGCCTGTGTGGGCCATGCAGTCGCCCATGCAGACCTTCAGGTCTTTAATGAGCCAAATTGTAGAGACATAATGAGAGTCTCATTTTGATCAAGTCTTGGATTCTAGAAAGCAGGAGGAGCACTTCCCACCTAGATACACTTCAAGTTAAGTGTTTATCATGCATTTATAGTTGCATAACACCATTTAATGCTAAAATCTAACATCTTTATGAATCAAAATCCATAGGAATCCACCAAATTTACTATAACTATTAAAAGTAAGGGTGTTGAACCCAAAAGGTAATATTTCTACCCCATGTTCTAATACATGTATGTATGAGATAAATATCTAGAGAGAATAATGGATTAGAATTATTATTTTTGGTAACATTATTTACCAAAGTAAGAAATTGTACGTGACCCATCATGAAAAGTAACAGCCAAGTCCAGGACATGGTACCCAATCTTATCAAACAACAAAAACATAGTGTAACAAAGTCACTCAGTAACAATTTGCAGAGTAACACTAGGGATAGAAATTCAGTGCACTAATTCTCTTAGCTAACTTAGGCTTCAAACATGCTCCAAAACCAATATTCTACATGATTAGCTTAATTAACAATGCTTGGCTCCTGCATTTGGATTGAAACACTCTCAAGTTTCTCTCTTGCCACAGTGTATAGATGTAGCATGCTAGCACAATTCTGAATAGTTCATGTTAGGAAGTTCTTCTAGTTATGTTGGTCTGCATCCATGCCAGCTAATCTGACCATTTCATGCATCCTATAGTTATAGCCTTGCCATGACCAAAGCTTAACCTATATGCCAAAAAAGAATACACTAGAGAAGCATAGATGGTCTACACTTTCATCCTCAGTGTTGCATAATGGGCAGTGCACCTCATCGACCAAATCCCACTTCACGAGCTTATCCTTTATATAAAGTCTTCCTAGGATGACCAGATACAAGATGAAATTCCACTTGTGTTGCGAAGTATTCTTCTCTATGGAACCTTTTCATGATGCCCCTATCACGACCCAAAATCCTATTTTGCTGTTAGGGACCTACCCAAAATCATAGGCGAACCCCAAATGAAAAGCAAGTCTCAAACTATAAATTTAAGTACAGAAATTAAAGGAAAACAACTTGACATACTAAATATGTCTTATAACT